>NW_008585980.1:91800-130053 GCF_000691845.1 Merops nubicus | reverse complement strand
CATTAACTGCATTCTCCTTACAGTTGTCAGTTGACCAAAATAGAGGTAACTCCATTGTGACATTGTTTAAATATAGGTTAGATATGTCACTGTGCCCCAGACAGCTGACAAGCCAGACTAGGCGTAATCAGAGTGATCACCACATAAACAGGAAGAGCATCATAGCAGTTAATACAGTGGTTCCATAGAGTTTTAGTGGTATATTTAGGTAGACAGGAAAACAGAAGGAAACTAAATGAAATGATGCTGTTTGAAGGGCAAAATAAGAGAAAGAGGATAAGAAATATGAGATGAAAGCAGTAAAAAAGGAAATCAGAGCAAACAGCTAGGGAGAAACTGAAATACAGTAATTCTCAATACAGTGGACCTAATGAGGTAATTAAAGTAACGTACAGTCTTGCACTAGAAGTTTTAGAAGCTGAACCAAGCACATTTGTGACTTAACTATAGACAGGATATTTCTTTCTATAAAAAATAATATTTTCTCCTAAGCACATTTATATCATTGCCACTGAAAGAAGAAAATATAGCCTTAATCTGGCTTTCTGTGAGTGTTTCTGAGGTTACACTTCACAAAATATAAGTTATTCTTCTAAATATTTGGTATATCTGTAAAATTTGGAAACCTGGGATTTCCAAGGTCAGCTGTGTGAATTGTCTTTCCTGATGCAAAGCCTTACAAACCTTCCTGTATTATTTTGTTTATTCAACTGAGACAGTTCCTTTATACATAGTTTGGGGTTTTTTTCTGAAAACTGTGGTGATTTCAACTTGAACTGTCTGTATTGACTCAAGTAAAATAGTGCAAATATATTGCCAAATCTGACTCAAATTCAAAACTCTAATCTACATTCTCCCCAACTTGTTTGTTTTTCTCCCCTCCACTTGGATAATTTTGAAGGTGCAAATAACCAAAGTCTCATGAAAGCATCAAGCTCCATATTAAAAATTTTCTCAGCATAATGGAACACTTCAAGGAAGTCTTTTCTTTAAGCTCATCAGAATTATCTACCAGTTGAGGAAACAGTCTTTAATACATCTAGTCTAAATGTGGCTTCAATTAAAAAGAAAATCAGCTCAGTTTCTTCTTCAGTGATGACTTTTGGTATTGAAGCTCTTCTGTCTTTCAGGTCTTTCCACTAACAGCAAAAGGATATTATTTATAAGATTAGATAAAATTTTAATATTTCTCTTTATTTTAAGCAACACTGTTAGAACTGCATAGAATCAATCTTTTTATAATTGAAAGCGGTTAAAACTAGCTCATTTATGGAAAAATGCTGTTTCTTCATGATAAACCATCCCATACACATGATTCTTGCCTTACTGGAGGAAGAAAGTAAATAATAAATAATTATTTATAGTATTCTATTAATTATTATACCATATTATGTATAATATTATAAAAATTATGTAATAGTTATTATTAAATAATAAGTAAAGATAAATAATAGGAATGAAATATGGTAGTAAGAGAATAAAGGTTATCAAACAGTTTCAAAGAATTCTTTTTTTTCTTAGTAGGTGAGTGAAAAGTTATTTTGTAATTTGACAGTAAGAAAATTAATCAATAATTAGGAATTTGTCTGGTGATATATAAAACACTGTTGTGTATCCATTTAAACCATGAATGCAGCAAGTCACACCATCACTCTGAATGTACCCTTTGGTGAAGGACACAGAACCTGACCCTGCTCAAACTGTTGTGCTGAGATTGCTGAATAACAACTTTGACCAGGAAGAGCTATCCTAGATGTACTTTGTCATCTAGAAGTCATCACTTTTGTACTTTTGTTGAACAGAAAGTTAGACTAGTATTTAAAACAACATAAATACTAAAATCAAATACATTCTTAAAGCATAAATAGATAATTTTATTTTATAAACTAAACTTGCCGGAAAATGGAAAAGGAGCACAGATTGTGTTGTATCAGCTGTCTCACCCATAAGTTTCAATGTAACTGAAGAAACTGGTAGTAACCTACTGAGTTCAGCAGAAATTATTTTCATTTACTGTTCTGTAGTACAGAAAATTTGCTTATAAATCACTATAGTATCTATTATTCTATTTTACTTAATCACTCTTCTGAGAAAAAGAGTGTTATTAATTATCATGGCCCAAATCTTAATATATTGTAACACATTCTGCAGACTTCGTTTTCTAAACAAAGGAGCAAAAAAAGAGATTTTAAAAATAAACTGGATTAATTTATGGTACAATTGAAAACACAGGCTATGATACGGAAATGAGCCTGGTTGTTTGAGATAGAACCCGCCTGGAGAAGCTAGAGTCATGTCTGTTTAAGGCAAGATACTACATTAGCATGAAATAGTGGAAATGGAAGTCCCATATGTGCCTAGATTAATAAATAGTCTCCAAAGAGGTTTATGTCTGGTGTATTCAAGAGTATATGGGAAATGTGCTTACAGTATGGGGAATGTCCTAAGTGATGTTTTAATAATAAAACAAACTGAAAAAAAATTGTCTATATAATGCATTTACCATATAAAGTACTAGTGGAGTGTAGCATAAGAGAGTGCTTTTAAGTCAGGTGTGACTAAACAGAGAAATTATATGTTTCAGATTAATCATCACCTATGTTGGTATCACAGAATTTTACTTCCTTTAATAAAAACAATTGAGGCTTAAGTGATACTCCACATCAAATGTTATTAATTGTGTGTTTCCTGAATTTACTTCATTTATGTGTAAATATTAATGTTTGAGTACGTTTAATTTACGTAAGATTCTTTTTTTTTTTTTGTCTAATGGAAAAACACATTACCATACCAGACACAGAACTTCTCAAACACAGAAAAGTACAGACTGATAAATGAATTTGAAATGATGACTGTTGGACATGACTGAGACCAGGAAATTAAAAAACAATATCTTAGTAAGACACTGTTGTTTCAATTATGAGTGTGTCCGCTTTGGTTCAAAGTATGGCTATAGAAAAAAAAAAAAAAAGTATAAGCAGTGGAATTCAACTTGCTTTTCTTTGTCTTTTCTTTTTTTTATGTAGACAGATAAATTTTTAGTGTCATATAATCAGGATTCACCCATACCTTGCATTCTAGTATTGTTCCTACCTTGCTGAAAAAATGCTGTCTCCTTAGCAACCATAAAATGAATTGAAAACTAAGAAGTTTGATATTCAAGTTTCAGGTGAAGGCTTTAAAAAAATATAGATTTGTCTTTATAAACAGGACAAACTGGATCTGGAAGTAATTGAGAAAGAATAAAAAGGAGAAAAAGTGTATTTTGCAAGATCTTTTTTTATGATGACTATATTATTGCTCTACAGAAATATTCTTTCTGGTGTCTGAATATAACCTAGGGACTGGAATGTTTACTTTAAAATTTCTGTATAACTGAATACATTCAGCTGTGTAGACAATTTATTATATAACATTGGAGATACTGAATATTCCTTATATTTGAGTTGTTGAAGCTATCTCTGGATGAATTCTGGAGAATAACCTATTAAAAAAAAAATCCCTTTCCTTTCCTTTCCTTTCCTTTCCTTTCCTTTCCTTTCCTTTCCTTTCCTTTCCTTTCCTTTCCTTTCCTTTCCTTTCCTTTCCTTTCCTTTCCTTTCCTTTCCTTTCCTTTCCTTTCCTTTCCTTTCCTTTCCTTTCCTTTCCTTTCCTTTCCTTTCCTTTCCTTTCCTTTCCTTTCCTTTCCTTTCCTTTCCTTTTTCCCTACTCTTCTTCATAACTATATATAATCTTGTATTTTTACTCATATCAGAAGTTTGTTTTCTGATCACTATTGCAATGTATTTCACACATAGCAGTCCAGTTACCAGGAATCTCCAATTCCTTGCACCTTGTCCAACTGATCACCAGTATCAAGGAGATTTCCTTGTGAAATGATTAGTTCCCAGCTGGAAATACCATGAAGGGCTCTGAATTGTATGACTGGTCATAGTCCAAATCAAATGCATATCACATATCACAAGTTCTCTCCTTTTATGTGGCAACTTGAATTCCAAGTCAATAGCAAAACTCCCACTGATTTTCAGGGAAAAAAAGATTAAACTCTGTAATGTGTATCAAATGTTTTGTTCTGGTAGCCAACTCAGAACTGCAGGGTGGGCTCAGGATTACATCAGTGTGAAAGTTCATCCATATCAACAGTGAGAAAAAAAAAATATGGTCTACAGAAGACTCTGCAAAATCCTTTCCCCAGTTGGAGATATGTTAGTCATTAAATCAATGCTATATTAAATTATTGTTACATATAAGAGAGGTTAACCTTCCTGCTTAAGAGCAGAGAAGCTCAGTGACACATACAGACAGCTGCCTTTGTTTCCATTGCCCAATTTTTCTCTATTTTTCTGATCACATGGGAAGCACAATGCTAAGAAGAAGCTGAATCAATGATTTAACCTGAGTATTGAACT
Organism: Merops nubicus; assembly: GCF_000691845.1. Classification (NCBI taxonomy): domain Eukaryota; kingdom Metazoa; phylum Chordata; class Aves; order Coraciiformes; family Meropidae; genus Merops; species Merops nubicus. Next base: position 125,644 of record NW_008585980.1, on the reverse strand, counting down.
TTTATTAGATTGCTAAGATAATGAGGAATATTTTCAGAATGTGTTATTCATTCCCTTAATTTTTTTCTTAATATTTTTATATTGTCAACATGAGGTGGGTAGGAACTCTAGAATGTGGTTTCAAACTATGTGACCTTAAATATATCTATACAGCAAAGAAACACAAAGCAGTCTTAAGAGCAATTATGACTTTACATATCAGAGCAATTTCACTGAAAAAATCATTGTGAAATGACAAAGTGTGTAAACACCATTATTTCAGCAATATTTGTGTCATCTTTGTGCATACCAGTGATTTGGGCCTGGGGTAATGGGAGACACCATAGTTTATTTTCATTGCTAATTCAGATAATATGAGATAAGCATGAAAATATGAATTGTCTCTGGAAAATACAGAAGAAAAGTAAAATCTACCTCTCCCCAGACTTGTCAGTTTTAGTATTTCAACTCCTTAGTGTGTCAGGTATGATTTTTTTCTATTTAATTAGGGTTTTTTTGGATATCACTTCTAAACAAGAAACAATGGGTAAAGTGGCCACCCCATTAGCTCTCTCAGTAAACTATACTAAAGACACGATTTCTTGCAGGATGTTTGCATCTTATATTTTATAAAAAGAATCATCAACAAAGTTGGTCAATTCTTCTGTAAATTTAAAGGAAAGTTTGCAATTTTGAAATAGTCAAAATATTTAGAGAATTGTCTTGTCTGTTATTTGTACTCCTCTCCTTTTGTCTTTTCATTTAAAGTTTGACGCTTCATCCTCCTGTAAAATTTAACACAGTGCTGAAAATGCTGAAAAGGTTTTATTTTAAAATGCGCTTTGACATTCTAACATGTTGTACAAGTTGCGTTTCTCTTCTGATGAATTTGTGTTTTTCAGTGCTTACCTGAAGTTCCCTCATTCACAGCTTTCACATCACCCACACATTCTTCAGTGAATGCAACAAGCTTAAAAAGCATTACCAAATAGCCAAATTATGAGCAAGGCCAATGTTATGTTGACTAGATAGTGATACACTCTGTCTTGTCATAAAAAGTTATAAAATAATAAATTCCTGAATAGTAGCCAGAAGAACATGAAAAGAAAAAAAAGGCTTGATTCAAAAACCAGGTAAATTACTATTGAGATAATAATTCTGAGAAAATTTGGCCAAAATTATATGAGACAAATATCATTGTCTTATTTCTGTTGTGCTCTTTAAAGAGGGGTGGATTTTATTTCCTTAAATTCTTTTGTAACAATTAAAAAAAATAAGCTGACCACATCATATTTTGATACCTTTTGTAGGATTGGAAGACTCTTCCAGGAAATAATTGCATGAGTAGAGTATGATTTAGCGGGACAAATAGTTGTTTGACTTCAGAGGGCTCCAGCAGGTCAGGCGTCACAGGTTTAGAAGATATTTTAGCAGATCTATTCACCTTAATAGGGCTACTTTTACGGAGTAAATGTTGCAGATCAGAGGGTACATCTTAGCACACACTCAACAGCAGCTTACACATATATGTCTAGATCTTAAACTTATTTAAAACCCCAGGGGTATTTATATTGACTTCAGAGTCTTTTCCCTTTAAACATGCCTTTGTGTATTTAGAAGTTTAAGAAGCACTTGTAAGTATAAATTTCCTTGATAATTTTGTAGGATTTATGTTACGAAGCAAACTCCATTTTAATAAAGTGCCCTTTTGGGCTATTTTGCCAGTCTTTTATTTGTTTTTTTTTAAATGAAATGAAAATAAAAGTTGAGGTAGTTCTCTGATGCAGGACTGGCAATTCTACGTTTCTCTGTGGCTTCTACAGCAAGTTGCAATAGGTAGTGTTTCTCACAAAAGTGATACAAGAAAACTGTAAATCTGAGTTGTCTTTTGTGCCTTGAAGTCTACTGGAGGAATTTCAAAAATATGTATAAACATCAGTTATGTTTGTATCAGGCCCATCTAGTTCTAGATGTGAAAGAATCTCTCAAGCAGGACTTTTTTTTTTTTTTTTTTTTTTCAGTTCAGGGCATCTGTCACTCTGTTTTGAAGCTCTTAACAGACAACTTCTAAGGAAAGGATGAGGATTCTCAGCTTTCTTGTAAGTCACTTTGGGTGAATGGATTGCCTGTTTGATTTGCCTCTCACTTAAACCACCGCTGAGCAAAAGCCACCTTCAGATAGCCTATGCAAAGGAAGGAGCTTTAGAGGGATTTCCAAGTGACAAGCACCGTTACTAATAAATTGTTTCAGAATGTAAAAATGTGACCCTCTCAGGTGGTTCAGCCACAGTGTTTGCAAACTGTGACCAAGTATCAAATTCCTGCCTTTTTGTTAAGCACTCACCATGGAACAATACAGGGCTGTGACTTCTTGCTCCAGCTCTGATTTTGTAGACTGTAATTAAGGATTTGGATGAGGATGAATGGCAAAGAATGCCACTGTGCAATTGGCTGTAACCAATGCGACCTGAACTGATCTTGTATATAGGGGGGGAAAAAAAAAAAAAGAAAGAAAGAGAAGGAGGGGAAAAAATGACCTCTTGTACTCTCTTCTGTGATCCGTGTATGTAGTTAGCACAAACTCCCCTGCTAGGCTTTTCATCGCTGTGCTTTTAAAACCATTAGCTTGCTTTGTAGTCTAAGCAAGACATACATTTTTGAGCTATCATAAATGAAATCTTAGAAGATACCTTTCAACGTATGCCAGGCATAGTTAAAAAAGAAAAAGACCATTATGGCTTTTTAAAGAGGGGGAAAAAAACCTCAGGGTGAAATGTTGCAGACATTTTATAGAATATGGAAAGTTTGAAAGAAGTTAAAGTAGAATGAAGAGGCACAAGAAAACATGTTTGTGTTGCACAGAGAGAAGGCAACCTGGATAGACTAGAGTTTCCATAAGATTCTTTTCCCCTATAAATTAGTTTTCATCTTCTGTGGTAAGTCAGATGATGCCACTTTGTTTCCCACTAACATTTTCCTGATATTCTTTTCTTTAATAAAAGTCAGAATACATTACAAAATGATTGTTTAGTATAATACAGCTGCTATCTGTTGTCATGGGAGAAAATATGTGGAAGGAATGTGTTATCTCAATTTATTTAGGAAAAATTTGGTTTATGATTTTTCCAGTGAAAGTTTTATGTGGCATTTGGATAGCACTATGTGGAACAGACTCAGCCTCCCATCTCTCAAATTTCCTCATATATACAGAGGGATGTTCCAAGACTTTTTACCTGGATCTGGGTCTCTGAGTCTAAACTTAGGCCAGCCATAGAACATTTACAATTCCCATTGTCTATGGAAAGGGATTTTTATTGCACTGGAAGTGTTTTTTTGGAAGCTTAAAGCTGGCATGTTGTGAACTTAGTAGGTCAGAATTTGCTTGTGCTTGTATGCTGGATGCTAAGGTTCATTGATTTCATTGGAAGACACAAGCAGATTTTAATGTCTTAGATCCTGCTTGTAGTCAGGAGTGTCAGAAATCAAGTTCATTTTGCAACAGAGGGGAACATATGCCAGTGACAGACACCTGAGGCACACAGTCAGAGTGGGGAGGACACTAAGCTCTTTTTCTCTTTTTATAGTAAACAGCTGGGAAATGTGAAGGAGTCAGGGCCCCTCATGGTACAGATGCTTTTCTCTTATAGCAATAAAAATAATAAAGCCTGTAAGAAAATGCATAGCTATTTTAAATAGTGAATTCAGTAAGACACACAAGCAAAACCTTGAACAGGTTCATTTATGCAATTGTTGAAATGTACACAATACTTCGATATCTGTTTTCTAGCTTTAGTCTTTTTAGTCATACACATTTACTTTGGAGGAAGGGGTGGGGGAAGATAAAAAAAAATAAAAATTAATGGTTTTCTCTTACTGTCTTCTGCCTGCTTGGAATAGAAACCTTAAAGTTTTATTCTGTTTATGCTTTGTATTGGTATTCCATTTACCTGTGTCAACTCCCTGGAGTTAAACACACTTTGAAAAGAGTACCTAGGTCTTCGGACTCCTGACCTCTGATCTCATCCAGACTGTCCTCTAGGCAGGATAATTTCACAAAAGGAAAAATATTCCCCCTGACAAGTGATGACAACTTCCACCCCATTTTAGCCAGGAAAGGGATGTTTCAGGAGTGTGCCTTTGACCATACCACAATGGTAAATTCAGCCTTACATTAGTGTATATCATATCGAGCACTGTATGTGTCAATCCTGAGGTCCCACACACCCCTTTACCATCAGGTACTTGTCAACATATTTCCATGGACCTTCCCAGCCACTCCTCTATCTTCATTCAACAGGTTCAATATAATACAGATTGGATTTGCAGATATTAATATTGTCTATATAAATTAAACTGCCAATAATACTGTCAATTAATCTGCCAATACAACTACCAGGGGGATTAAATTTATTCCTTACAATATTCTTATTCCTCATTTGTACCTAGTGCTTATTCAAGAGTGTTGCATATTTTTTATAAAATACAAGGCATAGGATGTATCTTCTAATAGAGGATATTATTTTTTTTTCTCAAAAAAATTAAGTGTATGATTAAAGCCTATATTATGACAGGGTATATTTATAGTTGTCAGTATGACTGACTTTTGTACACTTCAAACTTATAAGGTCTTAGAAATAAATTTTGTTTCCTACTATATTTTTATAAATTACAGAACATAAAAAGGTCAGTGATCTTTTGTTGATAGCTACACAGTACAATGTATGAAAGAAAAACAGAAACTATTCCTTCTTGAGAAAAAGTTTTGGTGTTTTAAAAAGAAATAAATGTGTGTTACAAAAAGAAAGAAATGATGTCTTAAAAAGAAATGAAAAGAGGGGAAAAGGAAAAGGAAATGGAAATGGAAAGGAAAAGGGAAAGGGAAAGGGAAAGGGAAAGGGAAAGGGAAAGGGAAAGGGAAAGGGAAAAGGAAAGGGAAAAGAAAAAAGTCATCAAAAATCATGTGTCTGCAGAGGACAGTGGAAATATTTTTGTATCACAGTTTTGAAGCATCGTCCCTGTTTTATTTCTATGTTCTTCACATTCTGATCTTCAAAACTTTTTAAGCATGGGAACAAATTTAACCTTGGGGCAAGTTTACTGGCAGACATAAAACCATGATCCTCTCAGAGTTTGTCAGGACACACCTGGAGTACTGAGTCCAGTTCTCACAGTTCATAAAAGATGTGGAAAGACTGGCTAAAGGAGGGCCACAATGAAGATTAAAGGGCTGAAGAATCTTCCCTGTGAGGTAAAACTGAAGGCATTAGGTCTTTGACCCTTGCACAAGAGAAGGCTCAGGGGAGACCTGAACACAGTACTCCAGTGTATAAAGGACAGCTATAAAGAGGACCGAAGCTCTCTCTTCAAAATGAACCACATGGAGAATCAAAAAGGCAGGTTTCACTGGGAGAAGTTTCATCTAAGAAATTTTTTTCAGTGAGAACAATCAATCACTGGAATAACATTCCCATGTACATGATAGACCTCAAATAACTGAAGGTTTTCAAGAAACGACTGGACAGGATGCTACATGTTCTTATCTAGATTTCCAATGAAAGGCTGGATCAGATGATCTTTTGAGGTCACTTACAACCTGGCTTGTTCTCTGATTCTCTCATTCTCTCATTCTCTCATTGTCTTCCTGTTTATTATTCATTTAGTCAGTCAGGCTTAAATCACAGGGAAATCGCGGAGCAAGGAAAACTTACCCTCAGTGGAGAAGGACAAGTTCAGGAGGGATTTAGATGAACTGGACATATACAAGTCCATAGGCCCTGGTGACAATCATCTAAAAGTGCTAAGGGAGCTAACAAACGTCATTGTGAGCTCACTCTTGATTATATTTGAAAGGTTGTGGCAAATCACATCTCAACTTTAGGAGGGTGGGAAGGAGGACTCAGGAAACCATAGGTTAGTCAGCCTCACTTGGGAAGGTAATAGAGCAACTAATGCTGGAAACTATTCCCAGGCACACGAAGGACAAGAAGGTAATCAGGAGTAGTTAGCATGATTTTACAAAGGGGAAAACCAATCTGATGGACTTCTCTGATGAGATGACTAGTTTGGTGGATAAGGGCAGAACAATGAAAGCAGTTTATCTTGATTTTTGATAAAACTTTTTCTATCTCCCATAACATCTTCATAGACATGCTGTCAAGTATGGTCTACATAAGTGGATAGTGAGGTGGATTGAAAAATGTTTGAACTGCCAGGCTCAAAGGGTTGTTGTCAGCAGCACAAACTCTAGCCAAATGGCAGTCCCAAATGGTGTACCACAGCACTGTTACCAGGGCAGCCACTGTTAAATCATTAACTATTCCTTAAAGTAGTAGGTGATGAGACCAAGCATACCCTTAGCAAGTTTGGAAATGCTACTGAACTTAGAGGAGTTGCTCATACACCAGATGTGTGCCATCATTCAGGGGAACCTTGACAGGCTAGAGAAGTTAACTGACAGAAACCTCGTTAAATTCAACAAAGGAAATATCAAGTCCTGCCCATAGGGAAGAGTAACCCCATGTACCAGTACACACTAGGGGCTAGCTGTGTGGGAAGTAGTTTTTCAGAGAAGGATCTCATGGTTCTGCCAAACAGCAAACCAAACATGAGCTTGCAGTGAGCCCTTAGGGCAGAAGAGACTAAAAGCCTCCTAGGATACATTAGGCAGAGCACTGCCAACAGGATCAGGGGGATGACTCTTCCCCTCTATTCAACACTTGTGAGACCCATTTGGAATGCTGGATTTGGTACTGGTCTTTCCAGTACAGGAACGATAATAATTTACCGGAGCAAATCCAGTGAAAGGCTACAAAGATGATTAAGGGACTGGAGTGGCTGTCATTCAGTGATGCTAAGAGAGCTGTGGTTGCTCAGCCTGGAGAAAAGAAGGCTCAGGGGAATTCTAGCAGTGTGTATGAATACCTGATGGGGAGAGTGAAGAAGACAGAGCCAGGTTCTTCTCAGTGGTGACAGGACAAGAGGTCATGCACATTAATTGAAGCACAGGAAATCCCATCTAAGATAAGGAGACATTTTTTTCCTGTGAGGTTAGGTGAACTCTGGAACAGGTTGTCCCAGTGAGGTTGTAAATTCTCCATGTTTGAAGATATTCAGAGCCCAACTGGACATGGTCCTGGACAACCTGCTGTGACTGACCATGATCAGGCAGCAGGTGTGACTAGATGATCTCCAGAAATGCCTCCCCAACTTCATGGTTCTGTGATAACTAAGAACCTCCCAGTTAACATGGTTAATTGAGCGATTAAGTGCAAAACTTCAATTTACTTACATTTGCTGAACACAAGGTGGTGATGGACAGTCCAGCTTCTTAATGAATCATGCATTCATGGTAAGCAGGCAAATAAAAGCACCTGGTTTACACACTGCATGTGTCAGAGCTGAGCTTGCTGAACTTACTCACTGAAGTGCATATAAAATTCTCCTTATAAAAACAACTTAAAACAGCCTGAAGAAAAAAAAAATCTGTTTTTTTTTTTTTTTTTTTTTTTTAACTACCCACCTGTGAAATATGAAAGAACATCCCTAAATACTCTAGAGTGGCTTACTTATTGTTTGGAAAATAGAAAAGTTTTAGAGACCAGCTCAGTATTGTGCTTAAAACTGTGCTTAAATGTAAGTACACATTCAAACCCTGTTTTAACTCATTATCATAAAGCATAGTGGCACTTAGATACATGTGTAATTGTGCAATTAAATACTTTGCTGAAAAGTTGTCCCTGACATTTCTGATACACCATATAGTCCAAGATGTTGAGTAATACTATGATAGACAAATCTGTTTGCAAATGTAACCAACAGCAGCTCTCTGCTAAGCTTAATGCCAGTAATTTAAAATACTGATTGCAAGACAGATTCAAGCTTTCTTTGGATATTTTTAAAAATATTTTTTGTACAACTTTAAGATTCAGAGTAATTTTTAATTTAGACTCATAAAAAAACTGTAAAATCCCATTTTATATCTTGCATGGGCATTATTGCAGTAAAAAAAAAAAAGATACTAATATGTCTCATTTTCCAGGATGTAGAAGAGGTGTTATCTGCTAGGAATGCAAGATAACATGAGGCATTAAGAAAACAGCAGTGAAAATATAACGTGAAGAAAGCTAGGGTTCAGCGGATTTTTTAATTTGTTCTGTTCTGTTGTGGCTTTAAACCCCAAAATTTTTCTGTGGAAGTACCAATCAGTGACTATTTTGCATGCATTTTGAACCCTATCTTTGTAGATAAGGAAGTTCCTTTTGAAAATGGTGCTAAAATCATGTGTAGTTTATAATAGAGGCCAGGTATTAATACAGTTCTGATCCTAGTGGAATTTTCTCACACAGTGATTTGGGCAGGTGACCTGTGTGCACTTTACACCTTCACCCCTGCTGTTTGTCTAGCAATGGTTTTCCTCGGTGCCCTTGAACAAAGTAATAGGACATACCTGGGCTGTGTAATGGTATCATAATTTTCCTGAACATAAAAACCTGGATTGTGTAGTGCACACCTTCTTGTAACATCTCAGCAACATCACATACAATCCCCTGTTTTGTTCTCTCCAGGAGTAATAATTACATGTTACATAATTAGACTATAACTGTCCATCTAGTCCATGAAATTTAAACACCCTTGAGGATCTGATGTTAAAGTCTTTGTGTGGGGGGCAGTCTTTTTTTGTTGTTGTTGTTATCCTTTCGTTATCTTGCACAATAAGGCACGGTTGGTGCCTGACGTTCTGGGAAATTTAGTACCAGTACAACGAGGATGTGAGTGAGGAAGATACATGCACGTTTGTCTTAACTAATACAACATCAGGAATTTCACAGCTGCAGTGGAAGGCCCTTACCATATCTTCAGTTTCTCTGACTTTTTGTGTTACACCATCTATTTTCCATCTTAATTTAAATTGTGCACTCTATAAACTATCATGAATTTTCCCAGTGACATCAGTGGGAACAACCTCAAGCCCTCTTTAACTTTCTTAAAATATTTAAATCCAGAGGAGCTTAACATAGTGGGTAGATGTTTTCAGACGCATTTTAAGACCGGATTTCTCGTTTAAAACTAATCCTACCTGTCACCTGGAAAACTTTCCGGAGTGCCCTGTCTTTAAAGTACGATTGTGTATTTTGCAAGCAAGCAAAGTTCTGTTTCGAGTAATTCTTAGCCTATGCTTGATCAAAAAGAAACCTTCTCCAGGAACCCAAAAACTCTGTATTCTGGGTAAACGTAATTGTGCTCCCTCAATTACGTTTGTGAACAGAGGAAAACTATTGAGCTGTGTATTGCCATTAAAATTATTCATTTAAAAGGACTGTTTCCACTGTGCACAGGTGGTAAACTTATCTCACATGTTTTTTGTATAAAAGCCTGAAATAAGTGAACACTGGCAAACAGAATCTAATGGTGTCATTAAAATGATTGTAAACATGTCTGTTGTGGCAGATGTGTGCTTTCCTTCTGTTGATACACATTCAGATATTTGGTCAAGATCAAAAAAATGCAGACTTTTAGCATGACAAAAAAAAGTCTGCATTCTAACAGGTTCTGTTTGGAAAGAGATCTGTTTCCTTAAGAGCCAGGATATCTATAAAAATAACCAGACTCTGCCTGATCTGATCCAATGTCTACTCTTATTTTCTTTGATTAGAGCTGTACTCCCTGTATTCTCTGCCATCTATGGTTTCAGATGAACAAGAGATTATGGATAGCATTATTCTGGTTTGAGGAAGCACTTCAACAGAGTAATAAATGGAGAGACATATACAAAACTCAGAGCCAGGAAGTGATCAGTTTTTTCTTCTCTCTAAAAATGTTGCCATTCATTTAACAATAATTGCCAGCTTTCCAGTGATTATTTACTCTACTATACCAGGTAACACAGTTATGGCTGTTGTTATCCACCAGGGGATAGGATGAATTTAAACACATTTCCAAAATCTCCAGCCTAAAACAAATTTGATGGACAGCTGGGAATACAGCAGAACCATGTGCTTCCCTTCTGCGTGGAGCAGGAGCTGTGCTCCATGGCTACTTGTAGAGAAAAGTGTTGTCTGCAGTTACTCAATCTGCCTTCAAGGAAAGAGTCCTCTGGAGTCTGGAGTAAGGCTCATGGGGAAAGAAGCCAGAGGATTTACAACCATCTGTCTGTACCTTCACCTTGGGAAAATGCCTGTGCAGTAGTTATACGTCCCAGAGGACAGATTCCTTCTCAGTATTTTTTCAGGCAATGCCTTGTACAAGAAAAGATTGGTTTTGCCATCCAGGCTTTAAGCTTCTGCTTATTCAAAATAATGTTCAGAATTCTTAAGTGTTCATGCTGTCAATTTTAACAACTCCTGGTATTTAGGCTTCATAATTGCAAAATTAATTTAGTTCACTTTAGTTAGGCAAAAAACACTGCTATAGCCCAGTCTGCCTCTTGTATGTTGGCTAACTGGTTTCACCTTTGCACAAGTGCAAAAGAAAGTCAGATCATCATTTTGTGTAAATCTCTGTATCTCTATGGACAATGATGGTGTTACACCAATACATCAGCAAAGACAGGCAGTTTACAGACAGCTACAGTCATACGTCTTGGAAGTTAAGTACTTCTGTGTGGAGAATGTACTGGATTTTAGTTTTGGCACCTGAATCTCTTGTCATCGGAATCAGTGGAAGTCTAGCACAGCTTTGGAATTACCTAGGTGTAATACTGATTCATGAGACAGCAAAATCCATTCCATACAGCACAATACATCTTTAGAAATGGTAAAAGACGTACAATGTCCCTTTCTTTCTAAAACACACAAAGCACTTTACTTAGAAGTATATCAAAGTCTTAGACTTCCTGACTTCTTTCGGTGTTGTTTGAGCTGCCTGAATATAGGTTGCCTGTGGTGTTATTAGATTACTTTATTTGGACTTGAGACCTGATACATAAGTGGCCAGTATCAGCACAATATCTCTATCCAACTCACTTAGCTAATGAAAGCACCCCCCATGTTCTCTGAAGCAGATGAAGCACAGAAAGTTACACAAGGAACGCTTTCTTAGTTCAATGTGAACTTCAGCTCTTGAATCAAATCCTTTGAGTACATCAACAGCATAGATGCAGAATAATGTCAATGCAATTATTTTGTACATAAGTTGATCCAAAAAAGAAAGTGGCTTTTTACAGCGATTCCCTCTTCCCCACTTTCAAAAACCAAAGCCTGAGTTAAAAATAGCCATACAAGTTTAGAATGCAAACATTCACAGTTACTTGTGGCTTTTGTGTTTCTCTGTTTACGACCAAAAATTCTCCCCCAAAATGTGGTACAATTCTATATTTAGTAAATTGTTCTGGTGAAGAGAGAGTTAATAAGGCTTTCCATACACCTTGGTGTGCAAATAGCCTTCCTGATTGATGATGCAGGGAGTAAACCTGCACCATGGCCCAGCGCCTGGTAGGGCTCTGCGTGTAAGATACATTGCATAGTTTCTTGAGTAGGTGGAGACAGTTTCTCCTCTGGAGCATTCAGACACAGTAGATCTCTCCAGGGACAAACTGACGATTTATAATGGAGGTAAGGCAGGTGATTTATTATTAATCTGAGTTTGAACTTTAAACTTTTTTTTTTTTTTTTTATGATAGGCAACCTTTGATTTAAATATTTGAAGCTCTACTTGTCATAATGTGAAACCATTTAAAAGTAATTTTCTGTATATGAACTCTCTCTCAAGTTATTGAAACTTATTTTCATTTTGTGCACAGTGCAGTACGTTTTAAGTAGTACATACCACCCAGAGAACAACACAGCTAGAGGTACTCAGACTACCTGTTCTACACCCATTTAATTTAGCAATGTTGCTTCTATTAACTGAAGATTTTTGACAGTCAGTTACTGGCTAATTTCATGACTGTTTTCTAAACAACAGTAGCACTAATTTACTCACCTAAGGAACTCTGCTGGCAGAGGTTGGATGATCAGGCAGTTCTTGTTTAAGCCAGACTTTGACCGCCACCAGAACTGACCTAGTGCAAGGCACGGTGTCCCATGACCATTGTGCCTGCTGCATCTGGTTTCAGCACTTCTTGTTTAAGCTGGGCTATGTCCTTCATGAGCATTGACCTAGAGAAAATCATGGTGTCCTGTCACCACTGTGCTTGCTGTATAGTGAACCTCTGCAGCCCAGAGGGATATTCCAGGAGCAGAAAAAAGGTATTTGACACAGACACTATTGCCATGAATTACCTACCTACTCGTGTCCCTGTGTATGGTCCCATAGGTTGGGATGCCGTACCCAATCTCTGAATGCCAGAGGGCTTCAAACAGGAGGTGGACAGTTGTCTAGCTTTATGTTCAGCTCAGACTAGAGATAAAGTGTCTAGTAATTCATATGATAACTTGGATTTTAAAACATCTTTTTGGATGGAAAAGACAGTAAAAGGAAGCCAAAGTTATATTTAAAACCTGTATCCACTGAAGAATTAATTATCACCCTATATGTTAGAATATAAATTCATTTGTCATATTTGTGCAATTTTAAAAAACTTTTCAGAAACAACTCTAGGTATAAAAAGTAGATTGCAAATGTTGAGATACTTGTCCTTTCCTTACTTGTTTTTCTTTTTTTTTCTTCATAATGCTAGGTAAAATGAAACATCTCTAAAGAAACCATCAAGAAATAATTTTAATTGCCAAGCATTTGTAACAAAGCAATAAATATTAGTGTTCTCTCTCAAATTTGTTTTCATGTAAAAGTTGCCAAAGTGCTTATTTCTGTGTATGAAAGCAATTGTGTTTTTGAAGAAACAGAAGAAATTTGTGCACAGTTTCATGTTTAAAGTGTATCAGCTGTGTTACCTATTAGTCAAGGATTATCATAGAGTGAAAATTCAGCACACACCCTTTAAGCAGATATTACTCAGATAAGTAGTACCATTCTGCTGCTGTACAAATTTATGTACTTATTTATTTATTTATTTTAAGAGTCCAACCTTGAAGGATCTACTATTAGATTAAATTTTGGTGTTGGTTTTGTGTGGTTTTTTGTTGTTGTTGTTTGGGTTTGGGGGGTTGTTTTATTGAGGTTTTTTTTTTTTTTTTTTATGGAATCAAATATTTACTTGTTGCAGTCTTTAGAATTGTTTTCTGTTTCTTTAATTTTTTTTTACACAAGCCAAAAAAGTATCTCAGCACAGGTCTGTAGAGAATCATTTAAAATTACTTTTGTCAAGAATTTAATTTTCTAGATGCATGTTATTTTATTACATTTAGCCTGGCCCAAGAAATATTTATACTGTGATCCTATCTTCCATATTATCTTTTTTACAAGTGTTGTTTGGAATAGTTTAACTTCTACATAATTTGGAAAGGTAAAAAGAGCTACATTGGGAATAAAAGCCATGAGGTTTTGAAATCCTGTACTAAATGAATGCTAATGTGTCACTATGGGTGAAGAATCAGTGGCTAAACAAAACAGTGCTTCCCTTCATGGTCAGATATTGAAGAGTCTTCATAAGTCTTGAGAATGAGTCTGTTTGGGTTTTTTTGTTTGTTGAGTTTTTTTTATTTATTTATTTTATTTCTCCTTTGTTTTGTTTTTGGTTTTTTTTTGTTTGTATGTTTTTACTGAGTTTAGAAATCCTGGTTGTTCTAAAAATTTCTTTGTTAAAGAACTTTTTTTTTTTTTTTTCTCTTTTATTCTACAAAAACTGAACTCCACAGACTGGATTTTCATTATTGCTTTATTTGTGTCGTTGGAATGCTGTTAAAAGGAAACAAATTGTTAGAACAATAAACATCTACTCCAGAGGTGCAATAATCAGTGCTTATGCAGTTATGGTTTTGCATTTTACAGCCAGGAAGTTTAGAAACTGTCATGTGGAAATGTAACACTCTTTACATATAGACTGTGTTCTTCAAGTCAGATCTGTGACCTAGGACTCAACACTGAGCTCTGTTATGGAGGGGGCATTAAGGAAACACTATAATACTTTGGTCTATGAACTTTTAAAAAAGAGAGAAAGTGGTAGGTTGTTTGTTTTGTTTTGTTTTTTTTTTTCCCCAGTACTTACTGTGTAAGAAGGCAGAAACTTTTCTTGAACCACTAACATGATGGGACTAAGTATAATGCTTTGGCCCTTTAAAGGGATGCATTTAAAATTTATCCAGTATAGCAAAATCCTACCACTGAACAACTTAAGTGTACTACTGTCTGATCATGACCCGTATTTTACACCTGGCGTGTAATAAATGCAAATCACATTGTCACAAACCTAGGATTCCCTGTTCCTAGAGACATCCCCTGTTGAAAGTAATTTAAATAAAGAGTAACATGGTGTATGATAGAATATGCTTTCAAAAATAAATCATAAGCATAAGGCATTTTCTTTTCTGACAAATATGTTTGATATGTCTTTAGATTTATTAAGATAAGTGAAAATTATTAGATAAAATATGATTTTCATCCCAAGTAAGACAGAATTCCTTGCAGAAAAAGCATATGGCCTTACAAGCATTATTAATCACAGCTGGTAAATATTGGCATTAGAGTAACAGGAAAGCCTTGGTAAGGAGTGAGGTCAGACTTTTCTGGGTGCTCTGCAAACATCTGAAGACACAGAGGACTTGCTGTCAGACAGTGGTAAATAAATTAAAGGTCATTATGTTCCTGTAAAAACTGGAGGATTTTTTCTTTTTTTTTTTAATCAGGGAGGCTGAAATAGTCTTTAAGCCTTATGTCTTCCTCTTTGGTTTCTAAATGACGTTTTTGCCTCTTCACCATATACTCAGACTCGTTCTCTAGCTAGCAACCACCAGAAAAAAAAGCAAATTAAAAAAAAAAAATATAGTTTCTTTACAGGCAGTTTATGAACTGTGGTTCTTTGCAGTTCTGGTAATATGGCAAGTAAAGATATTTCAATTATTTTAATGTTATGAATCGAGGTACTCCAGCTCTATGATAAAGAGAGTTTCACCTTTTGGGGAAGCCTCCTGTTGGTGCATTCAGGGCTGTGTAGAAAAGGAGCAGATGTAACACAAGCTCTTAACGTTATGGTAGCACAGGTACACCAGATTGAAACATTCTAGAAAAGGAATTTTAGTACCATGAAAAAAAACACAAAGGATCTGGACATACACAGTGCCTTTGCCCTATACACACCCCATGCATAATGTCCTGTTATTTCCCACAGGTTTAATTCCCACACTATTGCCCCCTCCCAAATGATGTGCAGAAACATCTAATAAACTGTCTCAGACATACTGTGTAACCAGGACATATGGATGGCACAGATACAGCACTAGGAATAATCTTCTGTGTTGATATTTAGTATGTGAACTTGACTTTTCAGAAGTAATGACCTCAGCCTCATTCCTCAAGGCTTCCCTTCTTTACAGTCCAAGTGTTTGAGTCAAAATTGCAGGGACTTAAATGCCAAACTAATCTAATTTAGTACTTTTAGCAATAACTTGAGTCATGCTCTGAATGCTCTGCCTTGCTTCATTTAATTAAAAAAACAACACAAGGCAAAAATAATACAAAAGCAAGGCTGCCAAAGCTCTGTAGTCTGCTTTTTAGCCAAGTGGGATTTGTTTACCAACTCTATTCTTTATGTAGAGTACAGTTAAGCCTTTCTCTCTAACTTGTTTGTATAACTGTCACCTCACCCAAGCCAAAGGCTATGAACTCTGCACTGCGTCCAGCCAAAGAAGGCAAATGTTAATTAATATGTCACTGCTCTAAACACCAAAGTGCTTTTTCAATGAAATATTTTATTCACTTAAATAAGTCTTACAGTAATCTTAGCATACCATCACAATACAAAACCCAGGTATTAGCACATATGTTTACATGGAAGAATTAACAGAACAGCAAGACAAAAATATAGGCTAGTGGACCCACTTCTTTTTTTTTTCTGATCCCTCATTGTATAGGTCATCAATGCATCACCAACTGTTAGAGGGTAAGGAAGAATTTCCCATTGCAAATTTCCTGTATGATTGTCCACCAGAAAGGCTCATACATTTATTTCTAAATATCTGATCCTGGGCAATATCATATAGTAGATGGTGATATAAATTTTCATACTAACATGTAAACAGTATATGAGGGAAGAAAAAAAAAAAAAAAAGAAAGATTTGGCATTAGAATGTGCATACTTCCTCAAACATACGTGAATATTCATAGTATCTGGATCCTCTAAGCTTTCAGATTTAGATTTTCTATGACTACGTCCCATGACTTTTTGAAAGAATAATTCTAACTATCTTTAGTTTATCTTATTTCTCGTCATATCATATTATTCTAAGGTGCTGTGTGCCCTATCTGCACAAAATCTGGGATTCATCCAACCCAACTTGAAATGCTTGCTGTGTGGATGCACTTACTAACTAGTTTCAAGACTCCTTTTGTAGACTGACAAAAAAACCTAAATGTTTCTAGAAAGTGCTTTGTCTGACCTATTTTAAATAATTTAATTACCAAAAGCTTACTCACAACTTTTAAGTTTCTACTTCTCCCTTTTGATAATAACAAAAGTCTAAAGATGATTAGCTCAAAAATAAATTAGAAGAGGAAACTTCACCAACTATGTCTATAACCTAGGTTAGGCTCCCACAAGACTATGTAGACTGCAGAAATATTTGTACCTAAGCTACAGATTACTGAAAACTGGAGGCATATTTTGGTGTAGAAACATATCCAAAAGGGTGTAATTCCATGTATCTGCACTTCCTGAATAGACAATGCCACCACAGAGTAAGAACTGAGTTGCACCATTGGTAGTAACAGTGCCAGCATCTGCCATCTCTGCAGTGTGCCATGCGTGTTTCACTAGCTGAGCAGACTGTCCCAACAGCTGCTCACATCTTCTCTGGAGAAAAGGCAGGAGGACAGATATCTTTCTGAACATACTTTGAAGTAGCTTTACTACTGTTATTGGTGTACATTCTATAACTATATTTAAACAACTTGTTCTTCAAAAAGGAAATGCAGCCAAATTATATGGAGATGAGCAAATACAAGCCAATGTGATTATTTGCCATTTGTTAGAATGAAGAATGGACCTGGATGTCCTCTTACTTCAGCCAAACAATGATCTGGTCACAGGGAACAACTTTATGAAAAACACAAATTCTGTTATGAGCAATATAACTATATGTCTAAAACCCCTAGATTTTGGATCAAATATGAATCTGATAATAAATTTTGCTTCTTAAGGTCTTCTCTTTCAAAGACAGGCCCTCAGTTTAGACTAGTCATGATTGCTGAAGTTCTTTGGTTTCCCTACAAAAAGGAAAAGGAACTTCAACTCCAGTAAAACTCAATATAGATGATGTTTAGCTTTCACCACCCACAGATGCTTCCTGAATTAAACAACAGGTTTGAAATCTATTTTCATCTTTATATTTCCCTGTCTGACCCATTGGCAAATTCACTTTGACTCAGCTTCTAAAATTCATAAAACAGACAGAGACGAAAAGATTTTTTTTTTTTTTTTTTTTTTTTTTTTTTTTTTTTTTTTTAATGTTTACATTATTTACTAAGGAAGCCAGAAAGTGGAGGCAGGTAAGTGGTAAGTTAGAGGGCAGCCAGACACTAAATGTAATTGCATGTGAAATATTAGAAAATATTACATAAACATGGCATGGGCTTTTGAAAGTCTACTTTTGATTCCACAGAGGTTTTGTCTGGGCTCCAAATACACATTCATGTACTGCTTAAGCCCATCTACTGAGCCACAGGTGACAGAAATTACCAGCATTATTGTTAAAGCCTTTTTTTGGACTTCTTAAAGCGAAAGATATTGTAACCAGGTGGAGTAGGGGTAGAAAGGTATGTGTTTCTAATGAACCTGACTAAATGGCTGGCCAGAAAAACTGTATTTGAGGACCTTTCAAAATAAAACCCCCACAGCCTAAAATCACTAGCGCTAGATCTGCAGCTACCTCACTAATTGTCTTAACAATCATAAGCCCCAAGGACTGCTCTGCAGTCCTAGTGGTCATTCATCCTCGATAGCCAAAAATATAATGGCTGGAAACAATTCTAAAAGCTAAACTTGTTAAAAAACCATGACTTTTTCCACCAGTCTGTCCAAATCTCCGCACACCAAAAGCCTTGAGTGTAAACAACAAGACCAGCTTTTCCAGATGGACCCCTAAACAGTTGCAGCTCCTAACTAGACACTGACTTCACTTACTATGTCACTGTGCCATTTTACTGTTCCAGACTGTTGTCAAGTGCCAATACTCTTTCTTTTTATGGTTATATTACTCTGCAATTGCAATGTGACGATGTTATTTGAGCTATTAGGATTCATGGACAGAGAAAAAAAACCCTGACGTCTGACTCAAATGACCATTCATGAATAATGCAAGTAGCTATTTATTACTGCTTTTGTTTCTAAGTATTATTCCTCATTTTCATCCTTCCTGTGTTCCTAAAGATGTTACATGACTTTTATCTAGAGGCAGGTAAGAACCTTTACAAATCCCACTCAGTCTATAAGATTGTTTCAGCAATTGTTATTAAAACTTTTGCCAGTGAGATTTCCTGCTCTTGTGACTTTTCCCTGAAACATGGAGTACATTCCAATATTTTAGAAATAAGTCTTGGATTGCCAATAAAAGGAAATCTCAATAACTCTTAACTATCCCCTAAATATTTGAGGGAAAGCTAATAAACATCTAGGAATGTCAAACCCTTGGCAATAGGAACCTATTAATCTAGAATAACTTTTTAAAGAATGTGAATGGTAAAAGCCCTATCCTCTTCTCTCTGGCTACCCAACTGTCAGGAACCTATGCTAATATGTTCTTCCCATTTTCAACTTTGAATGCAACTCCTTGCCTGTCTTAGAGTAAATATAAGCTAGACCTGTATATCCTTGTAGACATTGTTGAATTCTGCTCCTAGCAAAAAAAAATCCCCCAGTCTTCTCATTGCAGATCTCACCCTGACATTTTCTAGTTACTAATGAGTATACTGTCACTAAGAGAAAATCATAAACTGTGCCATCATACCAACTCATCTTACAGATTTCCTGGATGGTTGTGCTCAGTGGTTTTTTCTCTTTTTCTTAAGACACTTCTCACCTTGAATTCACCTTTAGTCTCTTGACCTAGAATTTCCACTCATCATCTGTGTTTTGCACCCTAGTAGGTGACGTTAAAATCTTCAAGAAAAATGTATAGAACAATTGTGCTTTCAGTGTTAATCTGCTTTTAATGGAGTATTTGCTTTTAGCAGTCTGAAACAGTCTCCTTGGCTTGATCTCCTTTTAATCTAATGCATCTGCAGAAATGGTAAAAACATCATTTATTTGCTTTGTGAATGGATAAAGCATTCCTCCCTCACATTTTGTGGATGTGCATTGGAGTAAACTTTAATCACTTTAGTTCATCTTTCTGGAAATTCCTAAGTTCTAAAATGTATTTAACTGTTTGGGTAGTATTATTATCTGCCCCATATACAAAGCTCCATTGCTCACACCAAAAGTACCATTTCTGCCCCTTTCCATGGGACAGGTTTTTTCTTGGACATTCTCTGAAATGGACACTGTTTTTAAGAAAAGTTCAATGAAAATTCTATTTATGAAGACCTTTTTTTAATCAAAATTAACCTTTTACTACAACCCAATGAATGGTGGTTTAGTTGTCATGAGCTTTCTGAGTCTTACTTGCATGCAGGAAAGTACAAGCAACGGTTCCAGGATAAACTACTGCACATACACAATCCATTACCTACCAGCACAGTAGTTCGGGCTTAGTTAAGCACTTGCCCCTTTAGTTCTGTATGCTGAAATTCCAAAACATCCATGGGAGTTTCTAAATAGCTAAAGAATCTTACGCTAAAATAACATGGGGAAAAATTACTCTTTTATTTAACATGTACTAGACATTCACAGGCTAATTCAGAATGCCAAAATGACTTCTGAGTTGGTGACACCCTTGATAATCAGGACTTTCCAATTCGTGACTAATGATCCAGTACAAACTGTGCCTGTCTAATTTTTCAGCTGTACAGTGGTTTTCCACTTTTTTTTTTCTATATTTTTTCTTTTTTTTTTATTTGAAGTTCTCTGGGCAAGCAGCTGTGCATAGCAGGATGCTGACTCCTTGTTTCTTCAGGAGTGATTTATAAAGGTATCGTACAAAGGCACATATCTCAGGAACCTCATTCAATTTTTACACAGCTTTTTCTGAGACAGATTCTTATTATAATTGTTGCATACTGTTGAAATATTTGTCTGAAAGCATACCCATGAATTTTAAATTTAAATTTAAATGAATCAATTGTAAATTACTTTTTCATACAAAATATATCCTTCGTTACTCCAAAGTTATTTAAATACTTATAAATATGGATAGTCCTTCGGGTTCCTGTCTCACTGACTTTACTCCTGTTTTTAAACAATATATTTCAGTAGGCCTCTCATTGCTTGAGTTAGACGCCTGTTTAAATACCTTCCTGATGTATTGCTTAATTCTGTCTTTGTTACATGAATTGAGTAGTTAATGTAATTTTTAATCCATAAAAATTCTTTTATTTTGACTGCCAACATGTATGTTGGAGATTAATTACTAATTATCAGTTCTTTTCTCTACTTCATAATCAAAATCATTACTGTCATCACTTTGGGATCATTTTCAAAGACGTGCTAAACTTGGATGCTTAACTATAAGCACAGTGGCAGTTACTCATAAGTGTTGTCATAGTTTTGAGATTTGTGGTTTCATATAACTTCAAAAAAATCTATTTCAAAAATGACAAGATGGAGCAAAAAAAAACTAGAAAAGAGAAAAAAAGGGAAGAATAGGCCATGAAGCTAACATTTATAAATAAGATTCTCCCTTTAACTGCTTCTGTGTGGAAATATCTATGATCCTTGCCTCCAGTATGCAGACCCTGATAGAGATAAACCAAGTGCTTTGTGCTGTCAATAAGATTTCCTTGAGATCAGTCTTGTAAGAAGACAGGTTTGGGTTCATATAGCTGTCTATGTTTTATGTCCAAGTAGAGGTCCTTTAGCATGGAGACACTTCAGAAGTCCTGATGATAAGTTTCCAGGACATTCAGATGCAGGGCTTGCATGTATGAATCAGGAGCAAATGCTTCTGCACAAGGGACAGACACACTCCAGACTTTGAAGAGGAAATATTTCTTCACTGTGTCTCGCCATCCTATTGCCCAATACATTGGGTATTGCAGAGCCTATTCTCAGCTGCCAGACTGCCTGCTTTGAGACAAACTTAGGAGCCCACCTGTGAAGTCCACTCCTAGGACCAGACATCCACATTTAGGCACTGTCACACTCATAGAACAGAAAAAATAGATTGATAGATTGATTGCTTTATTGATTGATTAATTGATTGATTGTGCTATGCATCGGGTTGGTCAGGGCTTTACCTAAGTTTTTTAACCAGTTTTAATTTTATTAATTTCTGGATATATTGTGAGATGGTAGGGCAGCAATTTGTTTGGTTTGGTTCAGGGTTTTTTGTGGGGTATTTTTGTGTTTGTTTTTTTTTTTATTATTATTATTATTATTATTTCCCCTTTTTTCTTTTTTTTTTTTTTGCATTAGAAATGTCTTAAAAATAAGTCTCCATTTCCTTGATTTTTTTTTTTTTTTGCTTACTGTCTTCAAAAAGGATAGGATTTCTTTTTTCAGAGATATGTAAAAGATAATAAAAAAATGGGAAATAAAAGTAATTTCTGTACAAACTTTCCTGTCTTGACAAATAAAGGTATATGTAAGTACTGTTGTCTTCCACTGCTAAAACTCCCTCCCCAGGAATTTGTAAAATATACCACTCCTCCAGAATAATATCTTCTATAAAATTGTAGGACATAATTAATATTTCTGGCTTGTTCTTGAATTTTTTTCCAATGTATTCGTGGCTTTATTTTTCTTTGGAATAACTTTTAGCCATTTGAACTCTCCATTCCAAGCTGGTAGAATAATAGAAAGAATGTCAAAAAGGTATGGACATGTCATTGAAATGAAAGGTACTTTCCATCTTCCAAAACTTGTCTGTCAACACAGAAGAAGTATGCAAAAAATGTGAGACAAACAAGCCATATGTTTTGCTTTTCATGCATCTGGCAAAAATGTGATTTCTTTTGCCATGTTTCTCCTGTGATGAGAATTTATTTTACAAAACCGATATTACATGTTTCCTCTCAGTTCATTCCTAGTCCTTCTATTAGCCTAATCTTCTCTTCCATACTGTCCTTTATTTAGTGTTCTGGTGCGTTTTCTTTTATACTCAGGTCATCAACAAATCTTATTGGTCTATGACATTTTTAAAATTGCGGGAGAGTCTTTGATCCAGTGGGAAATGTAACTAGATCCAACAGCTGAAATTGTAAGAAAAACAGTATAATAGCTTAATAGGGTGCTTTATTACTGACTTGGGTAACCCAGTATAGATCTTAGCATGTTGAGTATTTTAGGATGTCTTGCTGAAAGATATGCACTGATTCAATCAAAAATTATGTGCACGCTGCAAAATCATTGGCTAAGTTCTTTGGTTTATGATGTGAGAGTTTAAAATGGGTAACTATAGTGGTCTCCTCTGGTCCTGAAATATAATAAAACATAATTTCTCCAACAGTACTGCTGAAAAATTAGATCATGCCTGATCATCTAGCTTGCTTCTTCCTATCTGAAGAGAGGCTTCTTCCTATCTGAAATGTAGGAATCACTTTTTGATTTACATAATACAGTAATAACCTATTCACTCCCTCATTTGTTTCCTCTTTCATACCAGTGGTAACATATTAATTTCTTAGTTTTCCTAGGGTACTTGGACATAGAATTTTTTTTTCATTCTGCTCTATTCCACATTTCTTTCCTAGCATTTTTTTCTGGCTTTTCCACAACACTTTAAAGTTTTCTCCCATCTTCATCTATATGCTACATTTTCTTCCATATTAGGAGTCATTCCTTTGCCATGTATTTCAGTGTAAAGAGATGGTTTTTTCTGAATAATTTCTGGTACAAAAACTATGGAAGGAAAAAAAAAAGGGTTAAAATCTTCCCCTTATTCTTTGGAAATCAGTTTACTTATGATCAATTAAGGGAATCTCTGTAAAATATAAATAACGTATTTAATTTTCAGAGTAAACTCATTGGACAAAATTAGTTCATTTCTCAAGGTCTGAACAATATAAAAGTATTATATACTCCATTAAAGTTAGTGGTAAACAATTTCAAACAAAGAGCTTTTCTTAGTCTTTATTACCTGAATATATTTTAATAAACATCACTAATTGTGAGTATATAGTCATGGTATTTAAAAAGCAAATTTTCAACCACAGTTCTAATAACTATATAGAGTAACTCTATATGGCAAAGCGAGTTTCAGTAGTTTCTTGGATTCAGTAGCTGGACAACTTTAGAACTCAGCCATAATAATGCTAGTCTGTTCTTATAAACTCCTATTATCCAGTTCCATGTCATCTGTTCACACCATATGCTTGCAAAACATTCATAGCTCAGAAACTTTAGGTTGACTACCTTGAACTGAACATGTTTGTAAATGTTTGTAAGACTGAAAGAAATTTAAATGCTAAAATTTTTACACTGTGAAGCTTTCTTACTTCAGAGCAAAAGCTTCTGGGCACTTTACCAAAAAAATAACTAAAACAACATTTTCAAAATGGCTATATCCCAAATAAACCATAATATCTCTAGATAGTATAACAAAAAGAACAGAAAAGAAATACATCATGTAACAAACTGGTTTTGTTGAGTAAAGTTGCACCACATGTGAAGAATTAAAAATCTCAGCCAGTGACTCCTTTCTATTTCCAGGTCCTCTTTGTATCATCTGTCCATTTATCCTACGCTCCAACATCCCACAGTTTTGGTATGCAAAACTGCTGGACTATTCGATGCAATCCTGAGGGCTCAACACAAAATAAAATCCCTTTTATTTCACTGAATAGCAACAAGCAGAAGCTGGTGCAATAGGTTCAAAATGTGATTCATTACTCATAACGGGAATATAGGCATAAACTCTAGAATGTTATTCTGTAAATTTACTGATTTCTAATAGGAGTCTAATATAAATGAAAGCCTTCAGAACATGGTGCTCATATATTTCAAACCTATGTCCTTTACATCCCAAAGTTTTCTTTGATAACTTAAAAAGTGTGAATAGCTAAAATCTGAAGAAATGCACTAGACACATGAACTAGCAACACTGAACACTAAATTGATGATTGCTATAAACTCATTGTGATAATTCATACTGAAGAAAAATATTTTTTCTTACCTACTGTTCCTTAGGTAGAGTTCATTTAGTACTAAAAATTAGGGGAAAATGACCCTCCATTTTGACATTAGGCACAGTGAGATTGTAGTAGTCACATTAAACCTAGATACCTGGTTTGTAGACAGATGTGTTTTGATGAGATGAATCCAAGGTTTAGAGTAAAAGAATTGTCTCCTCACAATGATGCCGTATGCTGATAACTGTCATGGACAAATGAGTCTTCAAATTTAATTGTGTAAAGGAAAATTATTTCAATTAAGAGTCTCATTCTTCCAAGTATTCTCTACTTCTCAATATTGTAATTATACTTTTTATGGAACTATTGTGCTAATTGTTGCATTTATCCTCTTGATTTTAGTTTGCCTTAAACATAAAAGACCTATACAATAAATTAATTTATATTACAAGAATGTCCACAGGCAATAATCAAAACTTGGACCACTTACAATCATGTAAAGTAGAACAATTGTAGTAGAATAGATAACATCCATCTGATTGGAAATACAGGAGTGGGTCTGCTAGTTTGAGATAGTAAGGGGTGGTATTGAATATCTTCTGAACCGTGTAAAGAAATACTGTTTGTTACTTTTCCCCCTTAAATTCAGCAGAAAATAACCTGAAGGACTATAAAGTGTATATCTGAGTCATTTTTTCACATCTGTGCTTTGTCCTGCAGAGTGTTTTGGGTATGCATGACTGCCTAGGATTGTTTTTATTATATTTATTTTGGAAAACTTAGCCCTTATCATGGCAGTGTTATAGGAGGATCAGAAAAATAATTCCATCCTGAGCTCTATGCTGTGAAAACCAGGTGGTTAGGAGCTTTTATAAATTTAAAGTTGTGCTGCCATTAGTTTGATCATATTAAACACTCACAAGTCCTTATTTTCTTTACTTTTATCTCAGTGAAAGGTTACACGGCCCATCAGTTTGTGAACAACCTCAGTGAATATATTTGTTTTTACCACTAGCCTGCCATGTGGTCTCTAAGCATTAAATAAAAAAAAAAAAAAAGGAGTGGTGCTTTCTGTAGAACAGTGCATCTGGCACTCATGTATTCATAGCACCTTTAAGCATATCGATCTGATTTTTCTGCAGCTTGCAAAGATATTTACAGTTTCAAATTTTTGCAATATTTTCCAAATGAATCATATATATGTACTTAGTAATTGATAGGCATGGCATTTGGTGTCCTTTTCTTGGACAAGCAAATATGCAGAGATCTTAAAAATAAATTCAGCCCCCTGGAAATTACTGTGAATGTGGGGGTACTTGGAAATATCTCTCTAAATGGGGTTTGGGTATTACATTTCTGAGATGGCATGTTGGAATGTTAGATGGGAAAAGCAGTTTCATCACCCTCCTGCAAGGGTGGATACTGGCAATTGTAGGCTATTGATATTAAACAGATTTACTTTTTGAGAAGTGGAGGTTTAGTCTCCTGGAGCACTCCCTAGGATGGTTTGCTTTGCTGACTGGGTGAAATGGGACAAAAGGCAATTTTCACACCTTGGCCCTACTACAAAAGAAACCCTGAACTACATAGTAAGTGTGAACAGAAGATGTGAAGGAAGCAAGCTGATTTCTTCCAGGGTTTGGTTAGTGTTTCCTTTTCTTCTCCAGAAATTCTAAACGCCTTTGAGAAAACAAAGACAGAGTAAGAATGTAGTTTCACATAGAAAGCTGAAAGGTTTTTGGAAAACAAAACTCCAGACAAAAGGTCTGGTCTCACTTTAACGTCTCTCAATCCACTTTCATTATAACATTCTGGTAGTACATCCATCAATATTTAAAATAAGTTTATTCACTTTTTTATTTTTAACACTGTAACTGCCTCAGTGCTTAGCTACTTTTGTTACTTGTGACAGATAACTGAATAGGCAAATGCAACATGCAAACAAATATTCTTCAAACTGTAAACTATGCAGCAAAAAATTAATTGCTCTTACCAATGCCATAAATAAAACAGCTGCTTAGGAAAGTTGGGAGGTGTCAAAGTAGTTAATGTTCATTATAACAAAAAAAAAAAAGTTCATAAAAATTTTCTAATTAAGAAACAATATAAATATCAATTAGTTTAAGGTCGGAATTTTTTTTTTCTTTAATCAAGCTAAAATAGTGTTTCCTATGATGTTTTTCATGTAATATTGTCTAATAGTTTCATTATGGGTTTTTATTGGAAAAGGTTTGGGATTTTTTTAAGATAGGGCTTTTGTCAAGCTGTTCTGTATTTTTCCTGAACTAACAAGAGTGCTAAACTCAGTAGAAATAAGCACTGCTAAGGGACAAAGATTTTCCAGAAATTTCATTTGTGCAAGAGTTGATTGGTTGCAAGGATTAGGAAGAAAAGATTAAAAAGTTATTTATCTTAGGTATGGCACTTTTCTCTCATTCAAATGCAAGTTTCATATATCTTTATTTCTTAACGTTTTGGGTTTCTTTCAAAGAAACAATCTTGCATTTACCTAATTGGTTTTCAGTGACTTGCTAGGAGCAATTGGGAAACACATTTTAGAAACTCAGATCAAATATGACTTCAAGCTGGATAGAAAGGTCTGGGCTTTGCTGTTAATTCTCTAGCTATAAATGTTAATTGCAACTTTACTTATTTGAACAAAAAACTTCCTTATATGTATACACTCTGCCCCAAGCTGCACAACTCAACCAGCCAGTGGCTTAGGATGCAATTTCGTCATTCAGACTACTTTCAGGAGTATTGACACTTAGTAATAATATTATTAAATCCCCTGGAAGCAATAGAGTGCATATTATCATTACTATTTTTTTCCCAGTCTCTGAAACCCTAATGGACTAAAGCTCCTGTTGAATCAGTGCCAGTTTCCGAACTTTGCAACAAAATGTCCTGTGTAGGTGGACCAGTCTTTGCCATAGATTTGATTCAGTCTGTCTTTGAGCATTTCCCATTTTTCACTGGGTCCTGCAAATCGTCATGGTATCCCATCTTTCAAGCTTAGGATAAGTAAATAATAGCACTGCTACAGAAAGACTATCACTATTTTATATACATACTAGTAGTATTACTCATTGTTTGTTTCTGTTCACGTGTTATGTTCTCTTCAGAAAAACGACTGGCTCAGATGAAGCTCTCTGGGTAGAAAAATTGTTCCTTCCTTGAAAATAATTTAGTTCATCCAGAGGAGACAGGCTTTCAGAGACTGAAAGCGGATCATCAAAGAGCAGAAAATTACAGAAAAGACCCCCACAACTGAGTGGGAGAGCTTGCCGAGAGAAGCAGCAGACAGAGACAACCAGGCATCAGAAATGAGGAAAGCAACTTCCCCAGGGCCATGAAGAGATGTGCCAATTTTGCTGCAGCTCAAAGCTACTGAGCTGGCTAGAATCTGAGAACATCCCTGCAGAGACACAGTGGAGAGTTGTATATAAAACCATTTCTATTGTGTTTGACTGAATTTTGATGAGCTGTATTTATGGAGTTGTCCTAAAGTGTATTCTAATTAAATCTGGCTTTCTTCTGGTTAAAACTCTTTCAAACTCCTTTGGCTAGTACACTGCGAAGGAACTGTCTATGCAGATCTACCTCAAAGCATTAAGCAACTCTGAGCACTTTCAAAATGTCAGACGCTGTTACTGTCACAGGTCTGACATAGCTTTTGTACAACAGCTATAGGCTCTATAGGCTAGTATATATGTGTTTGGTTATGTATGTGTGTGTGTGTCTATGTAGGTATAAAGATGTCCAGCCTAATGTGAACTCTCTTGGTTAATGACAGCTTAGCTGTAACAGCAGAAATCTCATTGCAGACCAGTTTGCTCTGCTTTTTCAATGGTTGACCAGGCTTAACTGTATAGCTGTGACTTAAATGTAACTACACAGGTGGTTTTTTTTTTCTGTACACAAAGCCACAGATGAGAAGACACTACATTTGTATTAGAAATGTTGTCTTTCACTGTGCTGTTTTTTACCCTAGGCAATACAAAAAGAGTTACACACAGATTGGGTTGTTGGGTCTTTTTTTTCTTTGTTTGTTTAGGTTTGGTGGTTTTTTTATGCTTCTGAGGAATTAGAATAGAACTGAGATAACCCTATGTAGCTATATGCACAGAATTTGTAATACAGTTGAGCTTCACAGTCCTAGTTCCATAATGATATTCTGTATTCATAACGTCTTAGTGGCAGGGGGTGGTGGTACTGGGTGACTATTACATGAATGAGCTATTTATCTGGTTTGAATTTTGCCTTAACTATTTGTTCACAGTAAATCAAGTATTCTTAGTCAACTTCATTCAACGTGCTTGGGCGGAGAGCCAGATTCCACCATGCTTATTCCCTGAGTAGTACCTGACAGCCCAGTTAACCCCTTGCAAACAATGGTTCTAGTTGCTTAGGAAGGGATTACCCTAAGAGTGACTGATATTGGTAGCATTCAGCTGTATAAGAATAATAAATGGGAATGAGGAATAGGATTTTAAGAGTCTAAAGGAAGTTAAATACTCATTAAAAGTTGGCACATCTGAACACTGATATGCCTTTTTATAAAATAGGTATCTATATCCCTGAAAGAGCTTTTTGTGTTGTAGAGGAAGGGTAAGTAGCTCAAGCTTAACTATCAAACCCCGGATGGCTAAAATTTGAAGATTTATATCCTACTCTAAGATACACATCCACGGGACTGATGTATTCATTGAAGAGCTGCAAGTTGGTGGCACAAAGAGGGAAACAAAATCTATAAAAGGACTTCTCCTATGTTATAAAATTGTTACATCTTCTGTCTTTGGTACTGATACTTCTAGTCCATGAAAGTATGTAACATATAGAGATTCTGTACAGACATATTGCATGAAAACTTTTGGAGGTAAATACCTGCAATCACTTCTGTGCCCCTTCCTCTAAATTAGCATCTGTGACCCAGCTGCATAAGCAGTTTTTGCGGCCAGGATTGAAGACTCCTTCCCACTACCCTCGTTGTAGTTTTTATGGATCTCAGCCATTTAGCATGGGCTGTACTTCTTTTTTAAGGGTTTGGCCCAAAACCTTAGACAAATTTTGCATTTGCAATTGATTTGCTCCCTCCTGGGCTTGAGAATAAAAAGGAATGGATAATGTCTCAGAATCAGACTTTTCATGATGAAGTAATAAGGGTTGAATGAACTGACAGCTTTTCTCAGTGTTCTATAATGCTCATTAAGTTAGACATTGTTTTGATTTTTTACTGAAAAACTCATTTCCAAAGACTGTAGTCAGAATAAAAAAAGAATTGGATGAGATAGATGAGTATAGCCAAACTGTAACGCTATTATCCTGGAGCAGACGGAGGAACCTAGCATCTCTCCCAGACAACATTTTTATAATGGAAATAGAAGTCTTTTTCATTTAAACTCCAGCTGTTTTGTTGGACTCATGCTCTAGCAAATATCAGTTAAACTTTGTTCTTTTTTTTTTTTTTTTAACTGAAACTGAAGTTACTTTCAGTCCCAGTATTTCACAGCCTTTTGCAATGAAGCAAACAATAAACTCTAATGCCCCATAGGCCAGTTGTGAAATGAAGACCCCATGCCACTTTTTAGGAAGAATAGGTGAGTTAGTTCCAGTGTGGTTTTAAGAATTATATGCTCTCTGATTTGAACTAACTTAACATTCAGCTATAAAATATATTTTTCTTCATTTTCTTCAAACCGTTGTGCCATGCTTCTGCTTGTTACTGAAAGATCTCTGCCAATACCAGACCAAGAGGGAAGAAATAAGGAGCAAAACTTTCTGAACAATGCATGGTGCTAAAAACCAAGATTCAGCACTTCCAGCTTCCTTTTAGTAAATTTGTAATTGTTTGTTTAATATAATTTTATAATAAAAGTATAAGCATCTCTGTATGAGGTGCTTAAGAGTTTAGGAACAAAACTGATGAAAAAAAAGCATTTTTATCTCATTATCTATGCTAGTTCTTTATAAAGGTAGGAGTTTTAAGGAATGACTGGATCAGAACTGTTATGTAGTTCAACATCCTGCCTCTCAGAGAGAAGCGGTTAGTCTCATTCTAAGAAAGGCGTAAGTGAATATTTCATATCCTGATCTGCATTGGTTAGATAGATATTAGACATTATTCAGTGTTCTGGAAGACCTACTCCAGATTTCTGGTTCTGCAGTTGCCATGAGTCAGAAGTGGATCCTCGGAAAAATAAAGATGGTAGTCATAAAAGAATAAGCCTTTCCAAAAGAGAAAACCAAGGTGAAACCCGTTTCCTGTGTAATCGAAAGTGCAGAGGCATAATTCAGGGTGTTTCATTCATTACTGTGTAGAATACTTAGTTTTTCTTCCTATAAAAATTATTTTAAAACATAATGAAATTAATTTTAATTTTCTTTGTATAGTTCTCAGCTGTCTCAGATGAATAGAAGATAAACAAACAAACAAACACAACACATTATATAAAGAATAAATATGTGCTAGGTTAATCTGGCAAAAATTCAACTGAGTGGTTTAAACCCTTCCAGGAAATTATTATGGCCTGCATCATAGGTGAAGTAGTAAACACTGCTGGAAGACACACACTGCAGATAATCCATCTGCATTCATTTTATGGCCACAGACTCCAGAGAATTTGTTATTAGATTATTACAAGTCATATTTTATATTTGAAATATTTATAATATTATTTTATTGAAGCTTAATCTTCAGTTAGGACACAAGGACATTTTTATATGCCTCCATTTTCACAGCACTGTGTACACAGACTAGGCCTTCAGGGCAAGTTTTATTGTGCCAGTGTAACATATGTTCCAAATAGGTAAGTGACACATGAAAGGAAAGGAATGTGATTTAATGTTTCAATTTTATTGCTTGCAATTTAACATATGGCAGTGAAGAAGATACAATCAATAAAGCTACATGAATGTGAAAGCACATAATAAAAGACACCTCAGAAGCAAGATTTGATTTAAAGATTTATTGAATCTAACTAGTCAAATAATTCAGCACAAAAATTGTAAATATAGTCTTGTGTTCATTTGTTATTAGTGGGTTCCTAATGCATGAGTAATGATTTGCAAACTTCTTCCAAAAATCTTGTGCTGACTTTGTGTTTCACCCACTTACATTGCACTTGTATAAAGAAATCGGAACCCAAATCAACAATGCATTTCTATCATTTTTTTTTTTCCCCCTCAGGAAATTAAAAAATCGCTTTCTTCTATTGTAACCTCTTCTGTCATCTTTGTTCATTGATTTTCCTTATCTTCTCCTCCTTTTCCTCCTCTGTATTTCCCTCACACTATCCAATAATTCTTTCATCAGTTCTGGCCAAATAATGTCCAAGAAAGTTATGTCTTCATTTAGTATACAAATTGCAAAGTTGTATTGCAGAAAATAACATTGATATTTAGGAGCAGAAAAAAAAATGAAAATTGTTTTTTCAAACTCAGAATTAGTTTTTTTTCCCCAAGTATTTTTAGTTTTAATAAATTTAAAAAAAAAAAAAAAAAAAAAGCATCTGATTTAGGAAAAATATCTGGGTTTACTGAAAAAGTACAATGATAATCTGAAAGTATTTTCTCTCTTGGATTTAGATTAAAATATTTGGAAATAGAATTTGAATTATAGGTAGATTAACTTAAAGATTACAGTAGTTTTTTATCACAAGGTTACGTGACTATGACAAAAACATTATTTAGATATGAGAATGATTGTCTGAACAGCACATCAGCTCAAAGCAGGAGCTGTGGCTCATGTTTTAAACTTTGCCCAGATTTTGATGTTCAATGTAACCTTTGCATTGACATGTCACCTTTCACAGACAGCATAAAGTGGATGCTTAGTTTTGTTTTCACAGAATCACAGAATGTTAGGGGTTGGAAAGGGACCTCCAGAGATCATTGAGTCCAACCCCCCTGCCAGAGCAGGATCATCTAGTCCAGGGCAGGTCACACAGGAACACATCCAGATGGGTCTTCATCTCAGTCAGATCTGATTACTCAAGTTCATGTTACCACCATAATTATGTTCTACCCTGCAAACATATTTAAAATGGTAGATTTCAAATTTTTAAAAAAGGAAAAAAAAACCACTTTCCACATAAAGCAAAGATTATCACAAAAAGATGCTATGTGTACAGACAAAATTCTGTGTCAGGCATTGAAATAAAAATATAAATTTATGGAAGTTATGAATAGAAAGTAAACTAAGACTAGGCTACTAGGAATCATTCATTGAGAATCTTAAGGCAAAACGGATTTTCTCCACGGCAGTCACAGGTGTCATGGGTACTGTGATTTGTCTTACATTTCCTTACTAAACAAATCAGACTTTTTACAATATGACAACTCAGAGCATGATGGGAAATGGTTGTCTGAAAAATTCACTCAGATGTTGAAACATAATTCCAGCTTAGAAGACTCACAGAAGTCAGAATCATAGAATCATTAAGGTTGGAAAAGACCATCAAAATCCTCAAGTCCAAGCATCAAATCAACACTAACATGACCACTAAACCATGTCCTGATGTGCCACTTCTACATGGTTTTTGAACACCTCCTGGGATTCCACCACCTCTCTGACAACCTGTTCCAGTGCATCACCACTCTTTCAGAAATAAATTCTTCCTAATACGCAAGGTAAACCTTCCTCAGTGCAACTTAAGCCCACTTCCTCTTGTCCTCTTGGTAACTACTTGGGAGATTAACCCCCACCTCACTACAACCTCCTTTCTGATTGTTGTAGAGGGCAATAAGGTATCCCCTCAGCCGCCTCTTCTGCAGCCTAAACAACCCCAGTTCCCTCATCTGCTCCTCATAAGCCATGTTCCCCAGATCCCTCACCAGCTTTGTTGCCCTTCTCTGGACCCGCTCCAGCTCCTCCTTGTCTTCTATTATGGTGTCCAAAGCTGAACCCAGTACTCAAGCTATAAGAAGATTAAATAGAGAAGATTGGTGAGCAAAGGGATAAAATTAGCTGATTCTCAGGAAATTATTCCTTCTCTGAAGCTCATTAAGTTTTACTGATTAGGACAAAAGAAAGAAATATCTTTATTTTCTTTAAGTTAAAAAGAAGTTAGGTGTTGACTCTGAATTTGTTGTTCATTTTCATTCAGAAGCAGTGAGAAGCATTCTACTCGTTTCAGAAGCAGTTTACCAAGGACAGCATTTACTGTACATTAATAAAACACCTTTACAACAGTTGTGTCTTCTTTAAGTGACTAGTTTACATGTGACTAGCTTGGTTATAAAGTTTGCTTTCACTGAATATAAACCGAATGTCACAGGGAACTCTTAGAATAGGATATTTTTTAATATAACCTAAAAATTCTCTGTGCTTTCATTTCCCTTCTGTAATCAGTTTTTACTTCATGGAATGAGTGACATTTTCAAATCCATTTTTTCCTTTATTTATTTTATTAAGCTTATCTTAGGATGCTTGTATGAATGTCTAGTATCTACAGTACTTCCTGTGGTTGTAGTCTTGGAGGACATACTTAGGTAGTTCAGTGAGCATATTATGAGACCCATGCGGTGCCAGACAGATGTTAGTTTGAGGCCAGCCTCAAGAATTGCCTTCCTGACAATCATGGGGCTTCTTTTCATTAATCTTCTTCATTAACATGTTCTCCAGTTTCAATGCCCAGTCATCTAAAAACTA
>NW_008585980.1:11146-91769 GCF_000691845.1 Merops nubicus | reverse complement strand
GTCGGGTAGGCATTAGGAGGCAAAACCTTATCTAAATTACGGTAGGATCTTGGCATGTTTTGAACTTATTAATGAAATAAGCTTTGCATAGGCATATACTATTCCAGTGAACCTAAAGTTTCTTCCTGCATGACATAACCTGAATCCATGCAGGTATATCAGTGTGATCTCTGAGTGCTTGTAAATGTCTCTTCCATGATTGTATTGAACATATGGTACCTATTTGCTTTGTTGTCACCTTTTATAGATCGTGAAGGTTCTTAGGATATGGCTTGTAATAAGAGTTCTATTTAAGAGATGATTGTAATTTTATATATGTGTGTATATATATAGACACAGAGGAAAAGAGAGAAAAGACATTTGTTAGACATCATCTGCATTCATGTGTATAGTCCCTGTCATTATGGCACAAAGGATTATCTAAAACATTTGTAAAATCTGTGGAAGAATGGCAAAACTGTGAGTAATTTCCATGAGGTTCCTGTTGCAACATATTACTTCCTGTCTGTCTTCTGGACCAAGTTGACACAAAGGCTGTCGGATTCAGCCATCCTCTTCTATCTTCTAAATCCTGCTTTGTTTACCTTTGCAACAGTGGTGGGAGGTGGGATATGAAATATGTTCAGCACCAAGAGACAGGCATCGTAGGCATCTACAGCTCCTATAAACAAATGCAGCTGGAGAATTAAGCCCATAAAACTTTACTGTGTGGGTGCCATATGGAAATAGATTCCATAATCTGTGAGGCATTTGATCCATATTAACGTTGTCAATATATATCTTCTATACTTGCCATTAGAGATGAAAATTCCTAGCAATATAGCAGCATTTAACTATTTATTTATGTTTGTCACTCCTGTACTTGTGGCAACGACCACAGATCAGAGCAAAACTTTATAACAAAAAATGATTTATATTTACCCAAACAAATGCCCAGTAGATTTCTGTACAAATCCCATGTGACAAATTCTCTGTCATGATATATCTACATCATCCTCTGGCTAGCTAAATTCTCCATCTACTGGCTAAAAGTCCTTTGCACCATGGTAAATGTCTAGTGTTGCAAAGAATGTTACTTTTAAGATCTTAAAAGTCCAGCAGCAAAAACACCAGGTCTTTATAGTTATACAATTAAAGCAAAGTGATTTGCTTTTTAGGGATCAGAAAAGAACCTTTTCTGTCTCTCTTACAATAAATAAATTCAGAAGACTCCATTCAGTAGGTTATTGAACTTACCCCTGCATGTCTGAATAGTGCTTCCCAAAAAATTATGAGTTTAACTGAGAGCCTGACCCAGCTTCACATGCTGGCAACCTGAAAGAGCTAATGCAAAGAATGAGTTATTTCATTACAAACATCCCTACATGACTGGCCTTATAAGTTATATCAAGGAAAATGGCTGAAAACCAAAGCCCTCAACAATTTAGTCACCAGCTCTGAAATGCTGACTGCTGAATTGTTGCTGTGAGAGTGCCCAGGCTGTCCAACCAAAAACCACCTCAGCTATTCACCACATGTGACCAAAGCCACAACTATGGGAAACAGCTTTAGAGAAATTCTTTTCAATACCCTCCCTTTTCCACAGTCCTTGCCAGCCTTCTACACAGTAGGATCCCTGGAAACAAGCTCCAAACCCTCTCCTTCCTGACACATCCATGATGAACAGCTGCAACTCTTTAGGCACTGAGTGCAGCTGCCTTGAGCTGTGCCATTGAAATAATCCAAAGAGACATCAAAAAATGGAAATATGTTATTGAGTGTATGGTTCGTGGTCTTGTGCATCAGCTAGATGGGTGGCTTCCAATTCGTATTGCTGAGGCTGCTGGAAATCATGCGCGAAACACAAGTCTGCTTCTTTTTTCACTGTTTTCACTCTGATATTATTTCTGGGTAAGGAGAAAGTGAAGTAGTCCAAACAAGATTATAATGCTCCCTTCTCTTCCTTCTTGGTTAAATTCTTCACTGATATTACTACTAAATTTTTACTGCCTTCAAGGGGACTCAAACTGAATCCAACAGACCAGTTTGTGGTCATGGTTGTAACATTCTGTGTTATTTCATGATATTTACAGCAGTTCAGATAGAGAGTAGAAGATTCTCGTTAACATTGCTTTCTGTCTAGGCTAATAGGCAGGCTGTTAAGAAGCCAGTTACATTATCTGAGAGGACTCCTTTAAGAACATAATTTGTATTCCTTCCAGCACCTGAGGTAGCTCAAAGAGGACATTGCATTGTGGTGTTGGTATATCCTAAATCAGATTATGTTATGATTTGATTTACTGGTAAAAGAATATTTGACTGTAGGTAACATAGCTGCCCTGCACTCAGTTCTGTGCTTAACAGTGTATCTGGGCAGGCTTAAGGCTGTATGATGTGTTTTATGAAACTCCAAGTTGGCTGGTTGCTTCCTGTGAGGCCTACAGCAATTCTTACCACCAACATTGCAAGGAAATAAAAGACAACTGTGTGAAAAAGAAAAAAAAAAAAAAGGGGGGGGAGGGGGAGAAGGATAAGTTATTTGTAAAAAGCAGTGCCCCACAGTGTTCTATTCATGGCACAAAATCATCCATCTAGGAAACCTGTGCATGATTATTGCTTGAAAACATTCTTCTTATCTGATCAAGTGCTTCTTACAAATTTCTTCATGGCCCTGTGGGCTGGAGCCATGAGACTGTTTCAGAAAGATGTGATGCTGCCAGGTGCTGAGAACTGCAGTCCCAGTCCAGAAAAATGCTGCCTTTAAGCAACCAGGCAGCTCTTCTATATACACATGAATGGTATTTTAATTTCAGGAGTTAAGCAAGTGCTTAAGCAATTTTTTTTTGTGTGTTGCATTCATATTTCTGTGAAGAAGGCAAGTTTTCGGTGTATTTTCTACAATTTACTTTACCTTTTCCTTTGTTCCTGGCAAAGGCATGTGATTGTTGTGTAGTTTCACTTTCCTCCTGAATTTCGTGTAGTATAAAATATGATACTGTATATGGTTAATTTGCTTTTTAATTCTAAAAAAAATCTTTCAAGTTACTCTCTAGCAAGTTCAAGTAGGAATGGATGGGCCTACTTCCTCCTAGTCTAAATCTGTCTGACAAAAATAATTCTGGTGCTATTGTAGATAGAACCACAATGTAACTTCCTAAGAATTTGGCACTAGGAGGCAACAGATTTTTTTTCCATTTTTATAAGCAAAATGGAAGGAGTTCATATTTGAGTTATTGGTATATACTAAGGTATTTCTTGGTAAATTTGGGAAAACTGAGAGTTTATAGTTGGAAAATTAACAATTTTTCATTTTAGTTAACCAGCAAGAGTACCTTTCCTTTGCTTTGTCTCCAATAGGCTATTAGCTTTTCATCTGCACCAGTTGTCATCAAACAGTGCAGTGAACTAAAACTGACTCATAATTTCTCTTCATCACAAACCCAAAAATATTACAAAACTAAATTCAGACAACAATCTTTCTTCAGGACCAGTACGGCATAAACAAAAACCTATGAGGTTCATCGACGTGTAAATGTGCAGTGACATTTTTAAAATGTGCACTGACTTTTTGAGAATATACATGCACAGTGAATATGAAAGGACCAGACACATCTATCAGGGTACTGTAACCAATGTTTCAGTCTGGTAGTGAATGCTAGATTCAGGGACAGGCTCATATACTTCATTAATAAACCAGTAATTCTGCTAGCTAAGCTGAAGGCAAGTGAAAAATATATTTGCTGCATCTGGGTTGCAAGATGAAAGCATGGGATTCATGATTAACCATGCATCTGTCTTCGATAGGAGACAGCAAGCAATAACTTGTTCTCACCATATATAACACCTTCCAGATGAGAAACTCACAGTGCTCTGCAAAATTGGGGTATCTTCCTAACAATTCAAAGAGTTGGTTTTTTTTTTCCTAACAGATATTATTTTTGTTATGTTACAGCTAGGAAAACAAAACAAAACAAAACAAAACAAAACAAAACAAAACCAAACCAAAAAACACACCACAACCCAAAAGCAAAGGCAGGTCACAGTGTCACAGTCAATCTTTTCAGCCATTGGT
This sequence comes from Merops nubicus, assembly GCF_000691845.1. NCBI lineage: Eukaryota > Metazoa > Chordata > Aves > Coraciiformes > Meropidae > Merops > Merops nubicus. Next base: position 87,718 of record NW_008585980.1, on the reverse strand, counting down.
TTCCTAAATTATTCTTGTTTGTCAGTCTTAAAGTTTTATTGTAGCACCTGTCAGAATAGTGTTCAAACTCCTCCCATGCTAACTGAAAATGTTTGGTGTATTTCATCTAGACATCTATAATTAGTACCTAAGTAAGTAGAACTTAAGCCATCTACGGTTGTTCATCATTAAGCCACCAGGACACACTTTAAAGTACCTACATTTACCTTTAGAAATATTCTGACAGAAGGACAAGTGAAATAGGAAACTTTTTGGAGTGTATCAAAATGCTTGAACCTACCACCAACAAGTACAAGGTCATTGTCTTTTCTGAAAGAAAGGATACAAAAGTGTGTAGAAATATTTGACAGTGAATGGAGCATTAGGAATGTTTGGAACTGTTTTCCTGTAAATAAATTGAAATTTATGATCAAGTATATATTTAATACTCTGCTTTGGTAGAGAACATTGATTGAAAAAATATGTTTTGACTTTACATTGAATATTAAAATATATTATATTTATTAATAAATATCAAATTAACATTATTGCATATAGGTACATTTTGGGCACATTTATAATGAAAGATCATTCCAAATCAAAGAATCTAACAATTTGTTGCACTATGGAATGGGAAAGCTGGCTACTAGAACCAGACAACGGAATTTAAGGTGCCAGTACAGATATTCATTCCTAACAGCTGCATAACACTTCTGAATCTTGTAATACTCATCAAAGAAAAAATATAAAACAGAGATTCTAGGAGAAGGGTCTGTAGTGTAAATTGCTATAGGTCAATTCTGTAAAATTTTTATTGGAGAAATCCCATGAATGTTTTCACAAATGAGCATGTTCTGATGACCTGGACAAAAAATAGTTACCTCTTGTCACACTAATTAATATCCATAACTAAACCTTGGTAATCCACCTGGATTATATCAGTGTGCTGGTTTTTTTCCAAGATATGATAACTGGCACAGACTTTTTAGTCCATTTCATTGTACCATAGAAATGCTGATTGGAAGGAAACTCTGGATGCATCTAGTCCAGCTTCCTGCTCAAAGTGGGACTATTGCCAACACTAACCTTCTGGTTAATGCTTTTGTTTGTTTTGTTTTGTTTTTTCTTAAAGTTTAAGCTGAGCCTCCCAAGCTGCAGTTTCTGTTGTTTGCCCCTTTGCTGTCTGCTACTACCAAGAAGTGTTTGGTTCTGCTGTCATTGTAACTCCTGTCCACCTCCCATCGTTTCTGTTGCTGAGTCTAGCATTTTGGCTATAACACTCTGAGTCTTCTCATTACTGAGTTCGGTATTATCACAGTACATTTACATAAGAAATCCCTGTCCCATCAAATAATACAGTTCTAAATATGACTTAATATAATTCTATAAGAACATATATGCATACATAAAATTCCTGTGGATTTGTATAAAATGTTTTTCTTACAATATTGAAAGTAGTTGCAGTTTTAGCCTGAAGTGGTCATTTATTCTTACTTACAATGTCAAATGCATAAGTTTTCATTTATATTCTTTTATATATATATATTAGAATTGGAAACTACATACAAAGATAAACACGTGCATATAACATGCATATGCTCATTCCATATGCAGTCCAGGCAGGCGAGGGCATGAAATATTTTACTCAGGAAACAATTGCAGCATGGGATTTGTATACTTTTGTCCTCTGACAAGGTTGCTTCCCCAGCCCATGCAAATGTCTGGCTTCACAAGGCACCGCTGGAAACATGTGTAACTATTTGTGACTACACTGGGAATCGTTTTCCTCTGGGCAAACATATTTTTGACTAGAGATGGACATCAGCCATGCAGATGAGATCCAAATAAGGATTTGAGAAGATTGAAACTTCCACTTAGTGCATGTTGGATCCAGGATTTTAATTTAACCCATTAAAAAGATAGGGACTATTTATGAAATACATATACTGATCCATCTGGATGTTATTTGCATCTGTAATTTAATTAAGGATCTCATTTACATTTTATATTTAAATTCAAGAAACTCCTTAAAACACTCAGCTAAGTACCATTGGGATGGAGAAATCATTCCACCAGAATAGTGTAAAAAGGCAGACTGCAGCAAAATTATAAAATGTTTTAAATTGCTCATGCCATTACACAGAAAAGTTTTATGAAAACAAAAAAAAAGTTTTACTCAGAACAAAGGCCACTTATAAAATATAATGCAGTACATATTTTCTAGGTATGGTGAAAGAGTTTTGAAATCTTTGGATAGTAAAACACCTATTTTATTTCAAGAAGTAAGACTAATCCTTTCCTCCAAGTTTTTCTCTGGATGAATGCAAAAAATAATCAATCTAACTTTTTGGTTCCTCCTGAGAACAGTAATGATCTTTTTTTTGTTGTTGTGCTGCACAAAAACAGATATCATTATGTTTTACAAAAAAAAAAAAAAAAAAAAAAAAAAAAAAAAAATTGTCTGGAGTCCAGAAGCTTTTTTATTAAATGCTGAAGCAAGGAAAAATACATAGAGAGAATAATTTTAATATATAAAAAGATTTATTCCACTAGAGAAGAGGAGGATGATAATACCTGACTTTTCAACAGCAAAGTTGACTTTCCTTCATCACAATAAAGATTAATATTTTTAGCCCCATTTTACAGAGGGAATATCTAACATAAAAATAAAAAAGTCCTAATTACATTACAAAAATTGTCACTGATCCTGAGACCAAATACAACCATATTGTATATGTCATGTGATGATATTTTTAGCATTGTTCTGTAACCTTGCTTCTGCTTAGATACTGTCAGTAAAACAACTGTAAAAGCCACATTTACTATATAATTTACTCCTACAGTAAAAGGTAGTAGTTAATTCCTGGAAAAACCTAACATATTGAAGGATGTTACTACAAATCCAGTGAACTATACATTAAAAAAGGCTCAGCGTTTTGAGGAGTAATCTCAAGAAAAGGGTAATCCTGCGGTATCACATGGCAGTACCCCGTAACAGTGTAGCTGCTCTGAGACAGAAGGTCAACATGGTTTGCAGCAGCAGGCTTATGTCTTCTAAAGAAGCTTGGAATGACTCATGAGATCTTACTGAAAACCTAGGCTAAATTTGTAGTTTAACACCACAGAAGTATATTTTCAGTGGAAGATACCTGTGTATATCCACTCTGCAGACCCTATCCTCCTTCAGTCCAGTGGATGTCTCTCATAAGTGACACGTTTTAGCATGTAGTGTGGGTTGTACATTGAGCATTTTTGAATTCTTTCTGAAACTAAAAATATCCCCTACATAGATGATTATCCCTACTTATGGCTATTACATTAGATTAACAGCATAAAATTTTAAGTATAATAATGTGATTGCACTAGTTTTCATAATACCAACACTGAAACTGGAAATTTTCTATAGTATTTTTTATGGGGATAGACAAATAAAAAAAAGCAACACAGATTATACTTTCAATAAAATCATTCATAAAGTATGAGCATAACACTGTAGATACAGCATGAACTTAGAGAAAAATGATGGTTTCTTCTCCAAGGATCCTGCAGTCTTAATAAGAGAAATAACACACAGAAGGGAAGGTCCATGAAAACAATGAAGAAATACTAATTAGCCGCATGACCAACGATAACAATCTGCAACTTCAGAAAAGATTGTGTACAGAACAGCAATTTTTTATTCTTCTTTATTGTTCTTGGTTATGAAGTCACCAAGTAAATAAAAAGTATTAACAGGAACCATGCCTGTTAATTACCATATTTTACATTAGCTTTGATATCATATGGAGATAAACGCAGAGAGATATAATATTTAATCAGTATGTACCTTCAGAACAAAGTAAGTACAAAGAACAAAGAAGCTAATTTCTCATATTTAGACAAATATAAGAAAAAAAAAGTGTGTTTCTTTTCAGCACTTGTTTTGCCCTTAAATTTTATCAAATTTGGGATTTGACAAAACCTCAAATGTTGACTGTGATATTTTTTAAGAGGAAGTAATGAAGTTTATAAAACTGGAAAAAATAATGTGCTTCATCAAAATCCTTGAAGCAGAGTGGGCATCTGTAAATAAAAACCTGTACATTTCATTTGAGTGTCCGTGAGGGTAAGGTTGTACAATGAAAATACATCAACTGGAATATGATATTGATTTAAATACTGATAAAAATAAATGCATGAATATATTGTTGTAAGGTCTAGACAGGGATAATTTCAACAACTTGATTTTTAAAAAATAATATTGTTGTTTGGTGAAGGTCAGTAAGTCCCTGAGTACCTATCATATAAAGTTACACTTAGTTAATGTAGAAAAAGCTAACCATAGCATCTAACTTCTGTAAGTTCTTACCTTACCTCACTTACCATACACTAAACTTCTTAGTTAATGCTTTTCTCCCTCATTTGATACCAATTTCAATTTGTCTCATGCTTAAATAGATTCGTGCATAGTGGATGAATTTCCTCCTGTATAACATAGAAGCAATTCAGTTCAATAGGTGTTTGTCTTTGTGTATTACTTGTGTGGCAGAGAAATTAGATTGTCAAACTTTGTATGACATTTACTCTAGCAAGTTTTTATGCAGTGAATGAACACAGGAAATACAGTTATGAAAAATACAGGAGGAAAATACAGGCAAAATCAAGGGCCAAATACTTTATTTTTTCAATACAGTTACACCCTGTGAGCTACATCATGAGAGAACAGAGTGTGCAGAAAGGATCTTGCATTATTTGGGTGGGAGGGTTGATCAGCTTGAAGGTAGGGAGACTCTACAGAGTGATCCAGACAGGCTGGATTGATGGGCTGAGGCCAGTTCACAGAATCACAGAATCACAGAATCACAGAATCACAGAATGTTAGGGGTTGGAAGGGCCCTCTGGAGGTCATCAAGTCCAACCCCCCTGCCAGAGCAGGACCATTTAGTCTAGGGCAGGTCACACAGGAACGCATCCAGATGAGTCTTAAAAGTTTCCAAGGAAGGAGACTCCACACGTCCCTGGGGAGCCTGTTCCAGTGCTCTGGAACCCTTACAGTATAGTTGTTCTTCCTCATGTTGAGGTGGAACTTCCTTTGCTCCAGCTTCTATCCATTGCCCCTTGTCCTATTGCAGGATACAAGTGAAAACAGGTTGCCCCTTTCTTCTTGACACCCAGCCCTCATAGGTTTATACAAATTAATTAGATCCCCCTAAGTCTTACCTTCTCCAGACTAAAAGTGCCAAAATGTTGTATGAGGTTCAACAAGGCCAAGTTCCAGGTCCTGCACTTGGGTCACAACAACCCCAGGCAATGCTACAGTCTTATGGAAGAGTGGCTGGAAAGCTGCCCAGCAGAAAAAGACCTAGAGCCATTGGTCAACTGATGGTTTCATGTGAGCCAGGAGTGTGCCCAGGTGATTGAGAAGGGCCAATAGAATCCTATCTTGTATTAGAAATACTGTGGCCAGCAAGATTGGGGAAGTAATTATGCCCTATACTCAGCACTGGTGAGGCCACACCTCAAATACTGTGTTAAGTTTTGGGTCCCTCACTACAAGAAATATATTGAGGTGCTGGAGCATGTGCAAAGAAGATTGATGAAGCTGGTGAAAGGTCTAGAGAACAAGTTTTATGAGAAGTGGCTGAGGGAACTGAAGTTGTTTAGCCTGGAGAAAAGAAAGCTCAGGAAGATTTTATCACTCTCTACAAGTGTCTGAAAGGAGGTTGTAGCAAGGTGGGTATAAGTCTCTTTTCCCAGTTAACAAGTGACAGAATGAGAGGAAAGGGTTTAAGTTGCACTAGGGGATGTTTAGATTGAATATTGGGAAAAATGTCTCCACAGAAAGGGTTGTTAAACACTGGAATAGGCTGCTGAGGGAAGTGGTGGAGTCATTGAAAGGAGGTTGTAGCAAGGTGGGTATAAGTCTCTTTTCCCAGTTAACAAGTGACAGAATGAGAGGAAAGGGTTTAAGTTGCACTAGGGGATGTTTAGATTGAATATTGGGAAAAATGTCTCCACAGAAAGGGTTGTTAAACACTGGAATAGGCTGCTGAGGGAAGTGGTGGAGTCATCATTCCTGAAGGTATTTAAAAGACATGTAGAGGTGGCACTTAGGGACATGGTTTAGTGGTGGGCTTGGAAGTGTTAGGTTCATGGATGGACTAGATGATCTTAAAGCTCTTTTCCAACAGAAATGATTCTATGATTCTGTAATAATCACCTGATTGAATTTCCACCAGAAATAATGTCAAGATGGAGAGAAATGTGGGGAAGAACAAGTTAGAAAAGCCAGAGATTAAATCATCCCCTCCACTTCAGGCATTTCATAAAGACAGTGAATATAAAAAAGCAGTTCCTGCAGGAGATTTCTGTTAATAATAAGAGATGGTTACTTCTGGAAAGGGACTGAGGTGGACTGAGTGTCTATGTATGTTTATTTACCTCAGAAATTTCATTAGAAGACATGGACATCTATCTTAGGCTAAGTTGAAGGCAGAATGCTTTGTGACATGAGTCTGGATCGTGGTTTCTTATAGGTCCATGAAGAGTAGGAAATGCCCTTCTGGGTGACAGCTGACATATTCCTTTTATGCAGTATCAGCACATTAACAAGAAATAGACATCTGATGTTCATTATTTTATTGCAGGTAGTTTTATAAGGAAAACAAGTTCTTTTGTGTGGCATCATGTATCCTGTAATGTTCTTGTTTTGAACTGGTAGAGTCTGGAGAAGCATTTGTTTTAATATGTCAGAAAATTTGAGGGCTCAAAGGCTTGAAGCAAAGCTCAGTAATAATTTTTGAAGGGACTTCTGTGTTGGATACAGTGTGTTCCTCTCCATCAGGGGGTTACCATATATCTTAGAGGACGTGCAGCTACGTGAGAGCAGGACGCCTGTTCTCAGCTTGTGGGACCGGCATAGTGCTGGTGCAAGTGACACAAATCCAGAAGGACCCTGGAGAAACTGAATATGAGCATACATTTTAGGAATGACTGAGTGGGAGCAGGGCGTTTAACCACACCCACCCTCTGTATTTTAAGTCATCAAGCTGAAAACACCCAACAAAGCCAAAGAATGGGGCACGATATCCAAATAGTTCAGAAGAAGATTTAGATTCCCTGAGTTTTATTTCAAGCTGACAGACCAACTAATTTCTACCAGCTTTTGAGCTAGAGCAATAAAAGCACCACTCAAACAGCAGGCAGATGTTTGGTAGAGATAATTGCTTCTTCCATTACACATAAAATGCAACCATTCCAGGCACAAACAAGTTTCTTCTATTGCAGCTGACTGCATTTAGTAACGATAGCCCAATCTCAATATTGCAAAGGTAACTGTGGCACGCATACAGCTCTATGTGTGTATGTATGTATGTATGGCTCTTGACTTGACAACTTGCTGCAGGGGTTGGTGTTCTCATTCTGAGGCCCCATGACTCAAAGCACCTCAAGTAAACTGAGATCTTTCCATGAGGCTTCATGAAGGAATGTCTGACCTTCATTTCCAGGTTGCTGATGAGGATTTCATCACCTCTGTGCCACACAGGGTGCATCCACTCTCTGACTACACTCACATCCAAACCACAGGGGACTATCAAGGCTGGGCTTTGTATATGGCAGGGGAAGGTGTGCAGAGATAGTTTTTCTTTTTTGAGAGAGATTACCCTACGTTTAGCTGTGTAGCTCTTAGCATGGGCAGAGAGGGAAGGACAGAGCATAAGATTATTTTACACAGGGCTGCCATCAGATGTGTGTTCACTGCCAGAGCATGTCACTAAGGATTATTCACTTTTAGCACAGCAGTTTGCACAGCTGCTTGGACAAACAGTCATCCCATTTATGGCTTTTGGGGGAGATGTAGAGAATTCCAGCAGGAAAAATAAATGTCTGCAGCATTCAGCAAGGAAGCGTGACTCTCCTGACCTGAGCTGAGCTTTGATATCAGCCTTGATCATGTGGCTCTGATACTTTGCTTAGCAGACTGAGAAGGTGTTTTCTTTAGGATTCCTCTTTTGAGAGACCTCATCTCCAGCAGAGAAGAAATAATCATTTGAAACCTAGTTTTAAAAATCCAAAGTAATAGAGATTGCCCAGCTTATTTGCAACTGTTAAACTTGCAATAAAAATGTTTCTCTGTCCACAGCTCCTTTTACCAGGCAATCTTCTGTGACTTTGCAACCCCAAAAGTAATTTATCTGGGAAAGTGTATTCATTGGTACGAAGAAGAACAGAAAATAGGCATTATATACTTTGCATCATCACATAGACCTACATTTTAGCTGATTTTAATATTCAGTTTCTGCTGAACAGAGAAAGAAGTTGATTAGGCAGTAGAATGAGCTGCTGTAGAAATATTGGTTCTTCATGTGTTTCAGCCAATAACAGGTTTCAGTAGGGAAAGGTGAAATAAGTCAATCATCCTTCTGCTTTCTGAGTCCTTCAGAAGACAGCAAAATGATTCTGTGTGTTAGTGGTTAAGACAGCAAAGACTTTGGTATTTCAAACAGTATCTACATAAAGAATAAATAGGCCAAGAACCAGACCTTGCAGTTAGTTTCCTTATTTTCATATTATCCCTTTTTCTTTGACAACGGCATAGCTACACCCAGAAAAGTAGTAATTATATCCAGAACCCAAAGAGGTCCATCATAACATGAAAATGTTATTACATCATAGTCCTTGGTTAAGGAAATTATAATGATGGCAGAGGTTAAAAACACAGTGTACAACTGGCAAGGGAAGAGAAGAGCCTCAGAGGAGAGTTTCTTGCTCAAAAAAGCATGAAACTCTCCTGTTTTGAGAAAAAGTTGTCAAAAGGTAAGTCACCTTGGTTTTGCAATGCCTTTTTTGCACAGGGATGTTTTTGCAAATGCTTTTCAGTTGATATAGGTTTAAAATCACTCATGGATGAGGAAGAAGAAATAATGAGAAACAAATTCAGTGGAAAAACAAGTGTTGATGGTGTGACTAGGCAATGAAGTAAATTTATGAACTGATTTGATCATGGATATTAGCACCTCCTTTCCTCCCAGTGTGACTCAGAGTGAACATAAATATCACAGCTATGTGGAAAAATGTATCCTTGTGGAAAAAAAAAAAAAAAAAAAAAAGAAAGAAAGAAAAAAACCCTGGGTTTTATTTTTTTTTTTACATTGTTTTGATGTTTTTTTCAGTCAATAAAAGACCAACAAACCAAACAGCCAGTTGAAATAGGTATCCCATTTCTGTTCAGACTAGGAGAAGAAATAAATGATCACTAAGGACACAGTGCTTAGTTATTGTTTATATTAAGATATCAGTTATCCAGGATCCATTATGCTATGAGCTACATTATAATAGGATAAAAGCACTCCTTGATTCACATTTTATTAACTTTTTAAGATTCTTGGACTGATAGAGGAAATGCTCTTCTTTCCCAAACTTGAAGCAGGATATATGACATATTCACAGGCAAATTCATATCTCCTGTCTTTTTATACTTTCCTGTGGAAAGAGAAGCCAAAAAGAGAAGATGGCTTTCTGACTGTGGTAGTAATACACAACATTTCGCATGAGATTGTCTAAGAAAGAGCCATTTGTCAAACATTACACCTCCAGAAATTACATTAAGTGACTAGTCTTTCAATTATGAACTTTATAATCATTTTTAAAGAAATAAAACTAATTTGGTAAGTTTCAAATACTGCTGAACATTGATCATTTCAGTAGGATTTCCTTAGTCAAAATCTTAGATTTTCTTAAATTCAGCCATGTGTTCATTCCTTTGTGTGATGGAACAATCTTGGCTTTTTATGTTCATTGGAGCTGGCAGATAACTAAGAGAGTCTGAATCCCAAAGCAGAGTCAAAATTTACTTTATACCCATGACTAATGTCAAATCTGACCTCTATCTAATAGAAATATTGAGTAACCTCATAGTAATCTCTTCTTGATGCCAGCTATGACTAGCTATAATAGACGAGATCAGATCACCACCCCTGATGTATATGTTCTCCTCCCACAGAGTTTTCTTTGGTAAGGAACTATATTGGGGAAGAATCCCACTTCTAGTCAGGCTGGCCTGGTAGAATGAAATTAAAAAAACATTACACACACCCTGACATTTAAAAATCCTTGACTCATGGCTGCAGGATTCAACAGGGCTTCATTATTAGATTGGTAAACATTTATTCTCGAGTTACTTTTGTCTGTACATATATTCTAAGACTTTCTTGATCAATCAATTTTTAAAATATAAAAAGTGGATAGGCATGTGGGGAGAATATGTAACGAAAAACTTTTGTCATTATCTTAACCTGTATGAGGGCATCCTCCAAAATGTGTTCTTCAAACAAGTAGACCCAGTTATGACTAGATTTTTCTACATAAGAACAGAAAATCTTATGATGTAAATATATTTTTTTTTATTGTACAGATGTGTTGTAACAAAGAAAAATGCATGTAATATTACATTTTCTTTATGCTAAAATGAAAAAAAAAAGTTACAATAAAAAAGTCTAATCTTTAGCCTGTGTTGTATAAACCTAAAGAAATGGTAATCAACCTTGATGCGTGACTAAGGCACACATCTGTCTGAATGATTTATGACAGAATACAATCAGAGAATAAATTCCTCTTTTTAAAAAAATATATCCTCCCTGTAAGAGGATATTTTGCTCTACAATGAAGCATAGCATTTTTGTTTTCTTATTTTCTTTTCCACTAAGCTTTCTAAGAGCTATTACATACCTACAAGACCTGGTTCCTTAGCAGTCATTAAATCCTTATCAGTCTTTTCTGTATAGAGGCTCAGAGTTGTTCTTGATGCAGAGAAATGGTTTAATCTGTTTTATTTCTAAAAGAATAAATAGACTTCTTCTGAAAAAAAAGTTATATCTCTGAATTAAATGTCAAGGAGATTAAGTCTTTTTTTTAAATTTCTCTTTAAAAGATCAATGTATGTAAATAGAGCAAGATTTGTTAAAAAAGAAAAAAAATATTTTTCATTTTTATAATGCTTCTTTGTCTTGAACAGTACATTTCTAAGGGCTAAAAAGAAGTGCAGCTTCATATCTATTTGAAATAATTTCCAGTAAGATTACCAACCATAGTAAAGACAATACAGACAGTATCAGTACTGGAATTTGATGGAGACCATCTAATAAAGCTAATATAACCTGTTGAAATATATCACCAGCAGATTAATTTGCTTTAATTCAGATATAGTCTGTGCTCAAAGCAGTAGGCTTTTAGGTAAGACTGCATTTTCTTTGTCCAGTGGGTGTGGTTGTAAATACAGTATCACTTGAGATAGAACAGAAGGGCTTGAAACATTTGCACCAATTTCCACTATCTTCAAGAGTATATTACTAAGTTATTTAAGACTTAATGTTTTCCAGTGGCCTGGAATCTTATTATTGACTTGATTTGAGATGAAGGTTATGAATGTGAGCTGAAACATTTTTATTGCTCATCAGTTAGCACCCCTGTAGTTCAGGGAATAACAGCAGAGTAGCAGAATATTTCACTGAATGAAAAAAAAACCACACTCAGTGAAGAACTTAAAACAGTCATCTTTTTCCCACTGTTGTTCTTTGTTTTCAGTTGTAACAAATTACTGTCAAAGGTATATCTCATCACATCAGTTTATGCTACTAGTACTGGCTGGACCTGCCAAACTAATTCCTGTGCAAAATTTCTGGATCCCTGCCTCAGGGAGGAAGCAAATCGTGCTCATGTATTTGGCATATTTAATGACCTTTGCAGAAGGAAATTGCATGTCCTGTGACATCTATTGGCAGGAAAGATGACTTAATAACGAAAAGGAAGTTCTTGCATCAATGAGAACACAGTAGTCAGTTGGTAATTTTACAGTCATGCCAAAGTTATGTGATGAAGTTTACATGATAGTGTATTTAGATGGGCCTAGAGGAAGCTTAACAAGAGTAGGAGGTATTGGACATGGATCCATTCACTGCCTCTGCTATAAGCCAAATACCTCATACCATTATGTTATGTATATCTACTTCTGCATGTCTTTCATTCATACTGGAATCTTTATCATAGAGTCATCAGAAATTTCATAAGCAGTTTTGCATATGGAAGAAATGTAGTTGCTCTATTTAATGGAATTTTATTTGGAAGGCATAAATAAAAGAAGATCAAAACAGAATATTTATCACAATAATTGATTTGTTTGTATGGCTGCACAAAATAAATATTAAAAGACCTGAGCAAAGCAAATCAAAGATAACAACTTAGAAATTACTCTCTATTTTACTAAAATCTGTAATATGCACTAGCACAAAGTTTCCACTTTTTCTTCTCTCTCCACATGCTAGTATTTGCCAATGTATGAAATTCATACTAGAATGAGAAGACAACTCTGTTATTCACAGCTCTATTTCTTTCTCAAATACAAAAAAAAAATATTAATCATCTTATCTTAAAAAGAGCAGAAATGGGTATGTATCTACGTAGGAAAGATGTAGTCAAAGACAGTAGTGCATGGTTGACATGAAACGGTGGCAAAGAGTTTAAAAATATGAATAAGAGACAGAAAGTGAGATTCTGCAAAGTAATAAATTGTTAAAGTGTAAGGCTGGGCTCCTGTCAGTGCCAGAATATAAATCTTGGAGACCACTGCTCAAGTGTGAAAGCCTATCACAGTAAATTTAGACTCTCTGCTGATGCAAGAAACTTTCAGTTGTGCCTCACCTCTGCAGTAATCTTGCTTCAGCCAGTTCAGGGAACAAAACTCTAACATTTTATTCACTTTGATTCAGATTTGGGAAACATACAACATTTCACATCAGTCTGAGGAGGGTAGGATATAGGTCCTCTTGGACTCAAATATGGCAACTTATTTCTGTGCCTCTGGGCCCCATTTGTAGCAATTGGCTAACTCGTTCTTTTTTTTTTTTTTTTTTTTTTCCCTAAAATGCAGCTACAGTATAAAATTCTGTGTTTATTTTCTTAGAAGACCACCCAAGAGGTTTTCTTTTTCACTTTTCCAGAGCTGTTTTTCATTGGGAATCATATGTTTGACCTTATAGGTACCAGCTAGGAAAGGCTTTCATTAATAAGGCCATTTCTGAAGATGCCTGTGTGTTCATTTCCACCAATAATTTCAAAGACAGAGAAATGTTTCTACACCTCTTTCACTGCTGATGGGATTCCAAAATTTTGTGTACACACAATCTTATGCACAATAAAGCTTCTAAGAATGTTTATGGCAACTAGAGACCTCAAAACTCAACTAATAAGACTTGAATGTTATTTGTCCAAACAAAAGCAGAGACTTTTCCTGTCTGTGAGTCTAATTTTGAAGTAACATTTTCAGAAATGTACCTTTGGACATGTCTTGGAGAGTAAAAATTCTATCACAGAATCAATGGTTTGGGTTGGAAGGGACCTAAAAGATCATCTTGCTCCAACACCCAAGCTGTGAGCAGGGACACTTTCCACTAGATTAGGTTGCTGAAATCCCCATCCAACCTGGCCTTGAACACTTCCAGGGAGGGAGCATTCACAGCCTCTCTGGGCAATCTGTTCCAGTGCCTCACCACCCTCACAATGAAGAACTTCTTCCTTTCATCTAACGCTCTTTCAGTTTAAAGCCAGTGCCTCTTGTCTTATCACCACATGTCCTTCTAAAAAGACTCTTTTCATCTTTCCTGTAGCCTCCTTTAGGTACAGGAAGGCTGCTATAAGGTCTCCCTGTAGCCTTCTCTTCTCCAGGCTGAAAGACCACAACTCTCTCAGCCTTTCTTCATAGGAGAGGTGCTTCATCCCTCTAGTTGTCTTTGTAGCCCTCCTTTGGACTTGCTCCAACAGGTCCATGTCCTTCTTATGTTGGGAGCCCCAGAGCTGAATGCAGTACTGCAGATAAGGTCTCACAAGAACAGAGTGAAGGGAGAGAATCACCTCCCTTGACCTGCTGGTTATGTTTCTTTTGGTGCAGCACAGGATACAGTCGACTTTCTGGGCTGCAAAAGCACATTGACATATCATATGAGCTTCCCGTCAACCAGCACCCCCCAAGTCTTTCTCCTCAAGGCTGCTCTTAACCCATTATCTGCCCAGCCTGTATTGATAGTGGAGATTGCCCTGACTCAGTACTTGCCTTGTACTTGGCCTTGTTGAATGTCATGAGGTTCATGCCTGTTAAGGTCCCTCTGGATGGCATCTCTTCCCTCCAGCGTCGAGCACACCACACAGCTTGATGTCATTGGAAAACTTGCTGAGGGTGCACTCAATGCCACTCCCCATGTTGCCAACAAAGATGTTAAAGACTGCCAGTCCCAATATCAACTCCTGAGTGCAAACCCACTCATTATTTATAATAACATGCCATTTCTCCATTAAAATCATATTTTCAAATGTTATCACCCATCATACAACTACTATGTCTGGGGTAAAGTTTGTCTCTGTGCAGAACACAAAACCATGTTTTATGTAACTTTCCAATATGCTTGCAGCTTATCTGAAGTCTTTGTGACAAACAGTTCTAGCATTGGGAAAAAGCCAAACATCACTTCTTAGGACTGATTTCTTATCTTATGCAAATGTTGATGTTTAATATCAATGAAGGATATCTTTATGAAAATGTATTAATTAACATAGCTAGCTCTGTGTACTTGATGAGATGCTGTGATAGGACTCTGAAGTCAGGAATAGGTTTGAGATTAATCTGTCCAAACCTTTTCTTAGAGTGAGTAAAAGGACAGCTCTTAAAAACTGTGTTTGATTGGGAAAAAAAAGCAAACTAAAACAAAAACCAAACTGAAAAAAAGCCAAAGAAACAAACAAAAAACAAACAAACAAACAAACAAAAAACCAAAGAAGCACCCAGTGACACAGATAAAGCTCAGAGATCATAGGTGAAGGAAATAAAAATAAAATTGAGTTCTCCCTCTTAACCCACTATAGCTTTCAGATCAAGATGTTTTTTCCATTCAGCACTGCCATTCCTGTTACCTGGACAAACCTCCTTTTCCTTCTTTTTTACTTCTCTGTGCTTGCTCTCTACTTTTCTCAGGAATATCTGTCTGTGCTGCAGACTCAGTCTTCCTTCTCACTGCTTCCTCCATTGACCCACAGGGCTTCTCCCAGCTGGTGGCATGGATTTTGACATCCTCATTTGCTATCGAGGAAATACAGTCCTGCCTTCCGTTGGGTCCTATCTCATTTCAAGCTCAGCAATTCAGACAATGTGGGCACATGGAACTATCTGTTACCTATTACTAAGACCTTTCTATCTTGTGTCATATATAACATATATTAATCATAGAGTGGAAATAAAAGATTTAAATATAGATTTATTTCATCTGAATTTATTTCAGATCTGCGTAAGCCCATTAATCAAAATAGCTCCTCAAACTAACACTTCATATGTGAAGTATTCCACTGACAAACCTAACATAGTAAAGTGTATGTGAAATGTTTGCTTAACTTAAAATTGCTGTATGCCTGCAAAATCCAGCGGTTCAACATTTTATTTCCAGATTGATCTTTTAAGTGAATAAAAGTTAATCATATCCACAAAAGGTCCCTCTCCGCTTTCTCTCTTCCTTTTTGTCTTTTAGGAAATAATAAATTGTGGTGGTTTTCCTACTACATTTTTTGCTGGTTTAATCGTAGGACCTTTAACAGGGTGGTCTACTCCTTTCCATCCTAGAGTAGTTGTTTGGGGAGCAGGGAGGTAGGGCTGGGCTTGGCTGCCCATACTTGATTATCAGAGCCAGCTAGAAAGGGGTCACATTGTGCTTGTAAAGGACTGAGAAACCTCAGCTATAAAAACCAGCAGGAGGTAGTTTGGCTCCTGTGATTGGCCCTGAGGTAGTAGGAGCATACAAGAAAGAGTCGCAAGGATCCTACAAATTGGTTAGTAAAGATTAGGATTTTTTTTTGTGTACTTGTGTGTATGCACATGTGAGTGAAAGGGCTGGTTAGTCTTCACACCATGGTCTGAGCAATAAAATATTTGAGGAAAATGTCTGAAAAAGGTATAAGAATGTTGTCAGTGCTTCCTTGTCTGGAGAGGCAGACTAGTAAAGATGTTTAAAATCAGTGCTGCTCATTTTATCTATGATTGGGAGGTTTGGATTGGGCTTCATATGCATAAGAAAAAAAATTCATCCACCTGCAATAGGAATTCTAGAAGGAATTAATAATGTTGGGTACTTAATCTCCTGAGAATCTTAAAAAACCCTGACTTTTTTATTTTTAAATGTATTTTCTGTGATTCTAGAAAATCATCTTAAAAAGCAGGAAAAAACACTTAATGCCTAATAGTTTCTTTTATTTTCTGGGTTTGTGGCTTAGATATAAATTCTGGACATTTTCCACAACTGGAGCTAAAAGCCTTTTTACTTAAACCTATTTAACACAAAATTTTAATTGGGAAACTTATTATGGAGAATGCTTTCCTGTCCATAACTCTGGAAACACAACAGTTGTTATATCTTCAGAAATTGTTGGTAGAACTTTAACAGAAGCATCACAATAATATTTTAATATCTCTTGAATTCTGCTATAATTAAGAATATGCTTTCTTTTGCTATTTTGTGTTAAAGTCAATAGTTTATTTATGTGTTTTAAAAACGGTTGGGTTTCTTTTTCCATTTTTTGGGAAAAATAAGAAATATTATCCAGAGAGGACTGGATTAGCAGGATGTTCACAGAGCTAGTGCAGTGAATTGATAAAGCCCTAGGAGAATTTGAATGCTAAATCTGTTTAATACTTCTAGGACACCCTCTGTTGTCTTCCCAAATAGTTGATTAGGATCAGATTAGGAAAATATAAAACACAAGAATCCATACAGGTATCTTGTATGAATTTTGTCTCAGTTTACTTTTTAAGTGCCCTGTTCTTAACCTCTACAGACCTAGGTCTGTTAGACTTGATAGGTTTGCACCAAGCTTGAGACTTTCTTCCATACTTCACCGAAATATCTTCCACTTCCCTTTGTTCAGGTTTTAACATAAGGCCGAGTAAGATCTGAAATTTGTCTTTAGCCTGAAAAGCAGAACAACACCAGTGGAAAAAAAAGTTAAGGGTACTCCTGGAGAGCAAATCAGCAGCTACTGTATGGTTTGTTTTGTTTTTTTTTTAAACCACAACTTATGACCTTCGTTCCCTCTAACAAATAAAGTGATTTATTTTGTTTTAAATCATTGACAGTTGAGGTTCCAGAAGATCAACTCTTGTATTTTTGAGATATTAAAACATTTTTGCTAATTACTTTAATTGTGCATGTTGGCTTCTGTTTGACAACTGATGTGAGCAAATTCACAACACTGGCTTCTTCCACTGGGTGAGGTTTTTTCTTCCATCTCTTTAAATCTAGAAGCTAGACTGTCAGCAGATTTTTTTTGTAATACACTGATATAGACAATTATCCCATAATCTCATTTGTTTCTTTCTTAACACAGAAAAAGTTTTACCATAGTTCCTCCTCTGTAAATCACATTTAGAAAGCCAGAGCACTTCACTGAAACTGTAAATCATGATCCAAATATAGAAACATTTAAAAAAAAAAAACTAAACTATACTCACATTTAAAAAGCAAGACCTTGCATAATTTTACATGAGACTGTCACTAACTTATTTGCCAAGGAATGCTAGGCATTGTGCAACACATATTAAAACACAAGATGCATCCTCCAAATCTGTACGGTCCCATAACATCTGCTATCAGAAATGTAACGGCATTGACCAATACAGTCCATGTGTTCCAAACAGAAATCTTTAATCTGAAATGTTCAGGGAAACAAACCAACCATAGATCACTCTGGGTTTGGTTCTGTTTGGACTTGATCTTTCATGTACAAATTCCATACAAAATTGAGATTTTGTTCATCCATAACTGAGTCACTCCTTAGCATCTCTCAATCCAGGATGTACTCTAGGTCCCAGAGCAGGAAGTTGCAGCCCAGGGTGCTCATGTTCATGTAATGGGCATCATGCAATGTTACGTTTGTCATATTGCCAGCAGAGATTATGTGCCAGTGCCTGGAAGGTCCACTTACGTAAGCAAATTTCTTCTTAATCAGTTGTGAAAAGTCTTAAATATTTTTCATATAGCTTGTTTTCTTACACCTTTTCAGGGGAAAGAAAAAGGTGGGGTGGCGATGGGGCAGGGTGGGAAGGAACAGACTGGATGAAGAAAACAAGTGTCATATAGTCAGAGGTTAGCGTAGGAAGGTGAATTACCTGAGTTTTTCCAGTGAAGAAAGTGAGAGACTTTTACAGCTGAAGTGTAAAGTTAGGTGTTCTAAGCTACTCTAATATGAATCTAGCTTTCTGAACAACTTTCTTTGGCTGGAGTTAGCCTTTGTGGATGCCCATATACGTGTCTGAGTAGACCTGTAAGTCCAGAAAGTGCATAGTAGTTCTGCCCGGCTCCTAGGCACAGGCAACCTGACGTGTGTCAGGGCATTCTAGCTAATGTGAGATCAGGTTGCCTGGCAGGTGTTCTTGCTTGTTGCTTTTTGCCATAGGGTTCTTTTTGCAATGTTAGTCATACAGCACTGCACAACCTGCATGTCCCCTCCCCAGGTAAGTGTTCTCCTCCTCCCCTTTTCCTAAGCAAGATTAACTGAGTGAGCCACTGTAAAACCATGCTATTATGTTTCAAAAAGTGAAGCCAATTTCATTCAATGTCTTATGTCTAGGCTTGTCTTGTCTTTATAAGGAGATGTAACTTCTTGCCAATAAAAATTTAGGCTTGGGGGGCAAGGGTTGGTTGGTTGTTGTTGGTTTGTTTTTTGTTTGTTTTTTTTTTCCATTCATGAGAAAATCGTAAAACAATGAAGTTACAAACCAAGATGACTTCATTACAACAAAAAGGTTGATATTTTATGCAAGAGCAATATGACTGTGTTTCATCATAAGTCCCCTGCCTTGCACTCTCTCCCAAATCATACTGAATTTAGAATGTTCCCTGTTACATAGTCAAGGCTTTGGATGCTTTAAAGCAATGCTATGATAATTGGTGGTGTTCTTATTTACTTTTCAAAATGTGTGGGTGAGTTTTTGATTTTATTTCTCTATATCTGTGTATTTTTCAAATATAAAATTATTTTCTTCTAGGAGTATCGAAAGAAATATCAATCAAACTGGATAATTTTGTTTTGATCATTAAACATTTCTGGCTGTGTGAGGTAAGCTCTTTTCTTTTTTCTTTTTTTTTTTTTTTTCTTAATGTGTCTATAAATAAGTTAAAACTTACTATTTGCTCTCGTTTCTTTCCCAGTAATGAAAATTTCTGTGCAAAATTACTGTTCTTTAAGGTTCCTAATTAGTACTCTGAGAATTTTGTAAAGGATTAGAATGCTAGTTTTGATTAGTTTCTTGTTAAAACCTCAGTTAGAAGTTCATATAGACACAGCTGATTTGATGAAGGTAGATAGATACTATCCTTATCATAAGGAATAGGTGCAGTTCATTACATGCCCTACAGTTCTGGTTCTTGGTATGTGTCTTGACGATGTCATACCTGATTACTGAGGATGGACCCAGCTCATCAGGACAGGCCAGTGTTTATATTTTGCTTTTATTTTGGAAATTTTGGTGGAAGGGCAGAGCAGGGTTCTTCCCTTCCCGGAAACTGGGAGTCAAGAATGTGATATTTCTGCCTCAGGGTAAGATGTGTCCAGAGAGTGAATGTGTGATAGGACTGTAGGTACACCACGGTTCTGAACTGTAAATGCTGGTTTTACACCTGGAAGCCTTTTCTGCTCTGGAGGAAGCAACGTTTACAAGAGTTAACTCTTGCAAGTTAAGCCCTTGGCTGTATATTTGCATGTCTGAAATAGTTCAGGTGTCAAAGCTCAGATATTGCATCTATGATTGATTTGAGAAGGACAAATTTTGAAGGAGAAAAATTCAGATGGGAAAGGAAAACCACAAGGCCTCACAAGACCTATATATATCTGGAGATCTGAAGATTCATTACTGAATGTCCCTGTATTTTTTGATGTTCCCTTTTTTATGGAATTGTGCTTGGCTGTGGGGTAATTTCACTTGTGTGAATCCTGGAGTAATTATGATGACTATTCATACAAGTTTTTCCCACAGAGGTAGGTTATTAGTCCTAGTTTTATTTAGACGTTTTGAATTATTTTCTGGAGCAGCCTCTTTTACCTAATTACAATACTCATCATATGGATGAAACCTAACGCAAAATGGTATGAATACTTATTTGGAGTTACAACTTTCCAGTATTATATGTCTGGTGAAAAGACTAAAGCACTTAATTTCTTTTCTTGGAGAATTATGTATCTTGCTCTATGTATCAGCTGCTGCATATAGAGCAAAGTGCACCAGGGGCTTCTCATATTCCTGTCCTTTTCCCCTGGAATTAACATTCACAGTGGGGGTAAAAGGAAGGGAGACTTCTCCTGCCCTTGCATGACCATGAAAGAGCTATGATAATTTAGCCCTAAGTGTTTAAGCCACGGTCCAGTGCTGCTGAATCTGAGCTTGGCATCATCTGAAAGAGCTTGCTGAAGTGTGAAAGACACTGACGTGGCTATGATTAAAAAGTATTGAAAAATTATAGACCACACTGCAAGAAGCCCTTATTCAGGTGGATGAGGCCAAGGCAGGTTAACACACAAGGAACTCTTTTGTAGTTGATGCTTCTGTATGTCAAGCAAAACCATAGTAAGAGTTGTTTCATCAGGTGTATCCTCTCCTTCACCTTACTTGCCAGACTACAATTGGCAGAACAAATTCTGCAGTCATAAAAGCTGATCTTTCTGTTCATATTTTTAGAAAGGATTATGCATTGGCAGGAGCCCTTCTCTGTACCTACTCCTGTCTATCCTATTCCTTTGATGTAAGTTTTTTATTCTTGGCTAACTGAGAACCTGAGCAATAACAAAGAAGAAAAATATTGAATGGGGTATATGATGTAACCCAACAGAAAACACAGGTGACTGAAGTTTGAGAGGTATGATAAATTTTAAGGAGGTTCCTGCTTTCTTGAGCAACTGTTTCTGTATCTTATTGTACCTATTAAAAGTGCAACATAAAGGTTTTACCTCTGTTCATTTAAAAGTAAAAGCAATATGTTAACAAGTGGCAAACTTCCCAGTTAACTACACACTTTTAGGATGGGATAAATGTCATCTCCAACACTCTGGAACTATGATTGACCCCAACAGATAAATATTTTTTGATACTCAGTAATATTTTAGTCCCATTTTCATGGCTGTATCCCAGACTGTAGATGAAAGCTAAGTATCTGTTTTCTTTTTTTGGCAAACAATGATGTCCTGATTTTTCCAATCTAAATTGCCCTCCAGGGCACTAATAAAACAAGTCATGGCTCACAAAGTAAATTTCCTGTGTACTAATTGAAAACGGTTTCAAATTTATTAGGGTTTCAATCATCTTCCCAAAATCTAATGCTTGTGTTCACGGTAGTCAATATGACTGTTGATATATTTACCTGAAAGGTGAAAGAAGTATTTAAAATAGTTCTCAGGTATTTTAAGATGGGGGGGAGGGGGGAGATAAAAATAACAAAACCAGAAAACCACACACTTCATATAGTTGAAAGTGGTTTAAAAGAACATCTGAAACCGAGCACTCATTCTCATGAAAAATTTGGTTTTATTGTACGCCAAAACTTTTCTTATACGTGTTCCCAGGCGCTGGCTGTAACACATGATCTGCCAGAACTTGCTGGTGGAGCTGGTAGTAAAGGTATGAAAGGCACAGTGTTGGTTTCTTCTTTTTGCTCTTTCTCTCTGTGCTGTTTAAACTGCAGGAGATGGAGGGAGATGGGCTGTTGAAATGCCCTGACTTTCTCCCCCTCCAGACCACACCACAAAGTGTAAGCACCATGCAAACCATCCCCCAGCAACCCACAGAGAATCTGCCTTCTGCTCTGTGCTTCCGCTCTCCAAAATATTGTACTGGGAGGGAGGGCACTTGTCAGATTTTCTGGCACCACATTTCATAGCAGAGTTCCTCTAGCAAGAGAACCACAACCTCTCATGCAGACTGAATTAATAATATGACAAAAGCATTTGGCCTCCATGTGGATGAGGGCTGGCTGGAAAACTGGAACTCTGGTTTCTGAAGATTTCAGGGTTTGGGGATTTGTTTTATTTTCTTCATCATGCTAAATCAAATTGTGTAAAGACAAACGGGATAGGAAAAATAAAATAAAAATAAAAATAAAAAAATAAAATAAAACAAAACAAAACAAAACAAAACAAAAACAAAAAAAAAAAAAAAAAAAAAACCACAACAAATCTCCAACCCCCTACCTCCTTATTTTCCTAGGAATACTGATGTGCGGATGTCCTAAAATAGATCAATACTTAAGGTCATCACCCAAGATTAAAAAGCAAAACAAAACTCTTTTTGTCTCATGCCTCTGATAAATCCTGGAATAAAATCAGTCTCTGTTCATTGATTTCATTGCAACTGTTTAGGTTTGTGAAAATACTTAAATATTGGGCCAGAGTCCAGCTGGCTTGATGGTGATAAAAGAATGAAATTTCTGTGGAGGATCATTCTGTATCTCAGGGGATGTGGGAGCCTGCAGTTCAAAATTCACTCTTTTTTTTCAGCTCATGGTAATCCCTCAAGAGAGGATGGGGCGAAGCCCTGTTTGTAAAATGTCTGCAAGGATGTCGCTCTCTCTGTGCTCTATATCCTTGGAGAGATGCAGTCTTTCTGATTGCTGTCACACATTTATATAAATTACCTTCACTGGACCATAACACGCATACATTAATTCTCTGTTCTCGTGTTGAAGTAAAAGTACAGTCAAGACAAACAGAGTTCTTTGGGATATTCTGTGATGAATCTCAGAAAGGCTTCAAATAAAAATGTTCTTGAAAATTATTAGTTTTCATTAAGAAAAAAAAAAAATCTGACAAATCAAGTTTTGGGTTGGGAGGGGACTTCACTGGAGAGGTCCCAGCCAGCTGTAATGCAGATGGCCTTTGCTCTGTGTGTGTATCTAGAAAGCTGAAGTTGAACAACAGTCCTCATGAGATGGGTTCCAGTGCTGGTTGTTGTTTGTATGTGCTGCTGCACCCACCATACTTTTCACCTACCCTGCCTTTCCCATTCCAGCACAAGAAGCAGCACTCAAAGTCTGCACTCCCTGTTTTATTTAGCTCTAGTTCTAAACACTGTGGTTTGGGCTTCTCTCTGCTTACAGAGGTATGTTCTCAACGAGTATACCTATGGGGACTACATTAATATCTGCTAGCTATTTTATCCAGCCACAGCTTCTCTGTCAAGATTCATGTTCATGGCAAAGACAGCAGAAGACCAGATGAGCAACAGTTGCTATGCTATAAACTAATTCCCAGATGTAGAAGAGACTAGTTGTAATGGCTGTATTGTACATGTGGAAATTAAGTCTAAACATACTGCAGTCCCCATACGCTTGTGAGCCAATTAAAATGTCAGTCATGACAGCAGCCTAGTAGATACTGTGTTTCTCCTTCTGTTCTCTTGTATTTCATATTTTTTTGGTATGTTCATGATAGTTTATGAAAAGGAAAAAGAAAAAAGGGAGATAATATAGACATTTCACTATCATATGTCCTCTGCTATGCTTAGCACAATACTGCATTTCATTCCAAGAACTTTAAGATACACTCATTGAACTCCAGTAATTCTGATTTTTTTTCAAACTATTCTAAGAAGTAGTTGCATTTTTTCAGTCTTATATACGAGTATTGTCCTATAAAGCTACGGTAGATAATTAATCATTTTACAAATGTTGGAATATAAAATCCATATTTCATGTGGATACATCTTTTTTCTTGGCAGGATTGTACTCCGGAAAAATGGAATAGAGAATCATGATGTGATTATGAAATCCGTCAAGAGTCAGATAATGTCTAATGGGAAAAATCCTGACAGCCATTCTGTAGATTCTCCCAGATATGAGCCTAGCTTTGAAGTCATAGCAAAAATGGTTTTTATTCTAATGGGCAATTTATGTAGAAATGACAACAGGTCAGATATTCACTGTTATTTCTCATTAGTTTGGGAGAGCAAAAGAGCTTCATAGCGTAAATTATGTCCACTTTTGTACTATTTACAGTGATTGAAGAGTGTAAAGGTGTTTGTTGATGGAGGGGTTTGTATCTTATCAAATCCATATGATTAAAACTGAGTCCTCTAATGCAGGTTATTTTACATGTAACGGAGAAAGCAGCATTTTCAGTTCTCCTTTTTGAATGTCCAGTTTCCTCATTTTCTTTCCTACTGCAAAGCAGGGAGTAGAGAGGGCAGAACATTATTTTATAAGGCATTGAGGTTCTGAGAAGAAAGGGTCACAAAATCACTGTCTTGTATACTACCATACCTTGATGAGCAGGGCTGTTGTATTCAGTGACAGGCTGACATCTTTCAGTGAAGATTAGCTTTATAAGCAAGTTTTTATTTTCTTTGTCTCTAGAAGGTAAGCAGTCTTGCACTAAAGTCTCACTTTCTCAACCTGTAGTTTATTGAATATGTTGACAAATGAATGTTTTTTTTACACTGAAGAATAATGACTTCTGTTTCTGAGATTTCTTCCACTTTTGTCACAAAGTTTCATGCTTTATATTCTGGCTCCAAAGTACTAGCAAGTATCTACCAGCCCTCACACAGTGTGAATATAAAATATTTTCTTTTCTGTGCAGGGGTTTTGATAAACCAACATACATGGGTCTAAATGAAAAAACAGAAAAAAAACCAAAACCAACCCAATACTTGTGTAATTGCAAAGGATGTTTTAGTCTGCTTAATGAGTGGCAAACTCTTAACAAATCGTTTCCTAGATTTAGCAGCCTTAGCTCAGCTGCCTGTGTTCAGAAAAAGTTAAATGCTGTGATTATATATAGGTAGAAAATTAAGTCACTGATTTCTCTCTCCCCTTCCATATCTTATCTTTGCATCACTTTAGTGATTTTCAAATGGATATTTGCAAAACGAACCACATCCTTTCTTTATAATCTTTTCTATCAAGAGTGTGATTGTGCAGTAATCAGCAGTTTAAGGTTGTTTGGGGTTTTTTTTATTTATTTATTTCTGCTGTCTTTCCATACGTTGTTTCTTCTCTCCTCCTTCCAGCTGAGCTTCACTGCTTTCTGCTCTTGGTTTGTTTAGGTCACATGTCTGAGCTGCAATTTTTGACTTAATTACTGGGGAGGAAACTTCCAGAACTTGAGAAATGGAAGGACAGAAATGCTAATTAGAGTTGACTTTAGTGTTCTAAGTCACTATCTTGTGTACCATCACAGTCACTTGTGTTTGTTGGAAAACAATTATAAATAAGTAATGGATTTTGATGGTATCCTCCTACTTCTTGATAGGAGTTCATCCACAACATATGGTTATTTTGTTGGAGGTCCTATCTGAAAGCTAAATTTACAGGAACATTGACTAAATCTAATTTCTAAAGACTCTGAAATGGGATGACAAAATTGCAATGACATTGAGAATTCTTGATAGTAGATGAGTTTGGTTTCATGGGTTTTGGTCTCTAATACCTTTTATAATTACTTAGTTCAATTAGCTACTTTAATATTATGAGATTCAGTGAAGGAGAACCCCTGCTTAGATAAAGAATAGAGCCTATCCCCAAATATCATAGGACAATAGCTAGATAACACTTCAAAAGATTTTAGTACTTGGAAGGAACACTTAAGAATATTAAAAATTGCTCTGAGGTCACTAGTGCATTTCTGTTTCTCCAACACTTCTACATGTCTCACTGGGGGTCCAAACATTTTGGAATCTGAGTTGCATACTAATGCCAATTAGAGAACTCTTAAGAAAATAAGCTACACCTTATCCTATTACTCTGGAGCTCTCACAAAATGTTTCTCCCAAGAAACAAACACTAATCAATCCATCTACATTTCAGAATAGCATAGCATATTTTAATATTTTAGGCATAATCAAAAATAGATTAAATTAGAAAAGGAAGATGTATGCATTGCAATTTATAGTTTAAAGTCTATAAAGTTGTTCAGAAGAACTGCTAGATTTATCTCCCTATTGTGTTTCCTTTTTGTCTCTGCATTTCTATGCTAGGAATTAGGCCTGAGAGGGAAAACTATACTTTTAGGCTAGCCAGGGGCCAAGTACCAATCGGTCTATCTGAACATTCCTCTTCTGTTAAAGGCAAACCTCACTCTAATAGAAAATCTCAGCTATGTCCCAGGACAATGCTACTTCATAGGTCAACATGTCAGTCATGTCTAAACTTCAGGGACATGGTAAAACTGACATTTGAAACCACAAGCCACAATGTTTCCTTGGTATTTTTTTAACGTGTAGCCAGGAGTGGCTGCAAAGAGTCCCACAGTCAGAAATAAAATGTGGACTCAATGAAGACAGAGGCTTACAAAAGTAAAGCAAAGGCAAGGCAATTCATGCGAAGAAAAAATGTTCCTAAAATGTCAAAAGAACATTAGTTGCTATTCTGTTCTCAATATATGGTAGCTTGATTCAAGGGGGAAATATAGATTTTTAGGAATGTCAGCATGAAGATAAACATCACACTCATAGGTCAAGGGGTTGAGGAAGAGGATATGTTCACCACATTTTCTGGCTTTTTGCCCTACCTATGGAGCTGTGCATAGTTGTACAACAAGTTATATGTGGTTATGATAATCATATTTAGAAACATATTGGCTATTTTGTTATTAAAAAAGTACATCTGTATCTCTCCAGGATGAAATGCCGATTTGCTTCTAAGCCAGCTGGTGCAGCAAAATGGAAAACTGGACTGTCCCTTACTCAGCTGCACAGATTCTTTTCTTACTGCTTTCTATTTTGACTCAGTGTAGGATGAACTTAATAGTTACTTAATTTGTGCTGACCGCTCTGAGGAACAGCTTGGAGAGGTCTGTATGACTTCTTTTACTTAATTAGTGTTAAGTGTTTGGGTTGTTTTTGTTTTCTTTTGTTTTCTTTTTTCATTCTTTTAGTATAATTTCTTAGTTTTACATGACTCATAATACAACAAAAAATAGAGTAAAGTTTCCATGGTACTCAGATAAATTTTATTTATATTGTACATTGCTATACACTTTACCCAACAACATAGAATATGTGTTACATATAAGTGTGTCACTTAGCTCTGAAGAGTTATCTGCTTGAAATTTAATGCTGTGAAATTTAGGGAGGATTCAAACTGAGGTACTTATTTGTCCTAAAAAAGTTCCCTATAATTTGACATAGGTCTGAACTGTTTTTAAAATGGGATATACCTGTGTTTGTTGTTTTGATTATCTTTTCTGTTCTTCAGTCTGAAGTATGCTTCTATAAGGTATTCTTTATGCACTCACATCTCTACACATAGCCTTCCTTGGAAATTAAAAGAAAAAACCTTTACCTTTTATAATGAAAATCATCTAGAAAAGTTTTATGATGCAACTTGCAATCGTTTCTGCTATCCACATTAAGAAGTTATATGGATGTTGCACCTTCCCTTTCCATCAGCTGTTGTGATCTTCTCTTGTTAAGACCTGTTTTGACAAACTGGGAAATGAACTGCCTATAATAATGATCAAGAAACAGAGTCTATTTTTGCAGAAGTCTCTGCATCTTGTTCCAATATAGTATAGATTTAGGGAAGCCGCACAAACAAATACATATTCTCAGTTCTCCTGTCAGTGAGGCACTAGCAGTCATAGAATTCCCTTTATACTTCTTTTCTTCTGAATATGAGCAGACAGTTAAGCAGTCTAAGCTTTTTCATAAAGCCTATCTTCCCAGCTGGAGTGGTGTGAAAGGAAGCTGTGAGGAATTTAACAATTAAGAAAAATAAGACAAAGAAAGAGATACAAGGATCGATTTCTCTTCCCATAGTGAGTGTTAGCAATTAGGTAAACGGATTTTCAGTGAGGTCATCAGTCACAATTGGAAGCTAATTTGAAAATGGATTAGTTTAGGAAGTAGCAATTTCTGCTCCATGGGTTTGAGCAGCAAGTGATTCAGTTCTGTAACAGACCTCATAAACTGGCTGAGATCAATGCCTACCTAATGTGCCATTACACCCTGGGCATGCTCTGGTGAGAGCACACACAGCTGCAGCTTCGGGGCTTTCCCTGCCGGGTCTCCTGTGCTCCACGGTCACTTTCCACAGGTGTGTATACTGATTATTTTGCCTAAGGGAATAAACAGTTTAGGAGAATTAGAACAGGTGAAACTGTTTCGGCCTCTCTTGAGAATAAGCTTTTCAGGTCTGAGATCAGTGGCTGCAAGTGAGGATTAGTTAGCACACCTTTATCCTAGAAAAGAATGTAAGAGTCTGCAAGAGCACAGCAGAGCCTGATACAGGAGCTCTTGACATTTCTAGTGGCAGAAGCACCTGGCTCTGGTCAGAATTTGTGGCTGTGTCTGCACATAGGAGGAGCAAGACCTTTTGTCCTGCCCTGTCCCCAGGTTTTACCTTTTCCCAAGAGGACCCCAATACCATTCCATCCTCTTCTCTGATCTGCTTTGCCTCTTGAAAATTAGAACTACAACCATATTAGCACAACTCTCCTTCCTGAGTTCTGATCTCCTTTCCCAGGCCATGCAGGCTGAGGACCAGCTGAGTTTCCCAGTTAATCTGCTACAGGTCCCTGAAGACAATACAGTGATTCCAGCAGGTTACAGAGACTGGAGTGTGGAACATCACACACCCAGCCAAGTAGTTAATGGGTGGCAATCTCCTGAATGAAGTTGCTTGGGCATTTACCACCAGTTACCTCCGATGAATATAGAGATACTTGTGTAGTGGTTCAAGTGAGAGACTGAATGTACTAATTGCCATTAATCTAGTGTTCTCTTAATAATTAATAAAACCATGAATAAAGTCATAAAGTCTCTAACTCACTTACTGTCATGTTGGTAAAATTTTCTGCATCACTTTGGCAGCTGAGTGCTGAGTTTGACGATTGGATGGATCTGCACCTGTTTTCAATACAGGAAGGGGCATTATTTGAGCAAATCTAACCTGCTAGTGATTGCTCTGATTGGACTGTGGAGTCAATTCTATACTGCAATCATACATCAACATTTGTTTGATAAACAATGTGACACTTTGTGATTATTGCATAACAAGTGAGAAGCGAAGTGAAATTTCCTCCCTTTTCCTTAAAATCTGTGATGTCAGTGACACCAGCTCCTGTTTTCTTACCCTACAAAGTGAAAGAGGCTGGTTAAGGGATCAAATGAAGGAAAATTAGTTTTAGATTAAGTGTTGTCTAAACATGCCAAGAAAAATTCACCCCTACTATATAGCTCCACTCATCACATGGGAATAACACCAAAGACAATTTTTTTCTAACCTTGAAAACAAAATTTCTGTTTATTCCTTAACTATTTTCTTCAAAAACCCTAACTGAAGTTCAGCTTTTCAATGTACCTGATTCATCTATGCACAGACTGAAAAAACTTTGCAGCAAAGACTTAGAGCAAATTGACTTCACCCTTTTTAGCACAGCATATCAGTGGATGAGAAATCCTCTTGTCCCTTGTTCCTGAAGTCTGAAGTGCTCAAGTACTTTGCTAACATCTTGCAGAATGGAGTCATCAGCAACATTTGAGTGAGAACAGCCATCTCCCATGAAGTCAGCTGGGGTTTTATTGGTCTCTAGTTGGGCATTGTGTCCATGGCCTTTGTCATTCCTCCTTCTAGGCAAGGAGGCTTTGGGATACTTGATCTCTAACTGTAACTCACAAAACCTTTAACTTATCAAAAGTGCTGTCAGATGTACTGGAGATAGATCCACAAGTCAGGATGTAGAATTAAAACCACGTGTTCCCTGATCCATTTTGCAGAGCAGAAATTAAGGTGTCTAGTTCGAGTAAACTGACATAACTCCATTAAATTATATGAAGGTATGTTGATGCACAATACCAGAATGTCATCATTGCATGTGATAGAATGTGTTTCTATTGCATGTCTGGTCTCATGGACTTATCAGAGGTAGAAAAATCTAAGAATTAGTCTAGGATATGGCCAGCCCCAGATCATAAACTAGATGTAGTCTATGATGAAGTCTTCAAAAAGAATGAAGGACTTCAAACCAGTCTAAATGTCTCCTTCATCAAAGGTTCTCAAAAAATATGTTGAAATCGCACTGTAAATCAAGTTGACAGCTGTAAATTAATATCACCTTGTTTCATGGAGACTGGTCATTGCATTAAGCTTCTACTGGTCTGAGATATCATAGAAGGAATTAAAGCATATCACACATTGCTGGGTCTGCTCTTCCTACTAGTTAACTACCCTGAAGTTACAGGTCTGTTTCCAAAAATATTCTACAGTCATAGTCTCAATGTTATTGTTCTGGTGGGTTTTTGTGTTCATTGTGCCTAATCATTTCAAAGAAGGGGCATATCATTGTAGTTTGCATAAAAAGATTTCAGTTTCATAAACACATGGAAATATTTAAAATGAAATACTGTTTGAGATAGCTGGAGAAACACCAAGTTCTTGTTATGTGTGCTTCTCGGTTTCTGTGTATGAACACAAATATGAAGCTAACCAATATGTAAACATTTTTATATTAGTCTTCCTCTAATCCAACATCTACAAGTAGATTTTCAGCTATTTAAGAAAATTTCAATGAGGTGAAGTGCTTCTTATTCCTGTCAAAAAGTATCAGTAGAGAAAATTCAAGGCCCTGTGCATGGGTCAGGGCAATCCCAAACACAGGCTGGGTGGAGAATGGCTTGAGAGTAGCCCAGAGGAGAAGGACTTGGGGATATTTATTGACAAGAAGCTCAACATGACCCAGAAATGTGCATTTGCAGCCCAGAAAGCCAACCATATCCTGGACTGCACCAAAAGCAATGAGATCAGCAGGTTCAGGGAGGCGATCCTTCCTCTCTACTCTTGCGAGACTCCATCTGGAGTACTGCGTTCAGCTCTGGAGTCCCCAATATGAGAAGGCCGTGGACCTGTTGGAACAAGTCCAGAGGAGGGTAATGAAGATGATCAGAGAGCTGGAATACCTCTCCTATAAAGAAAGGGTGGCACAGTTGGGTTTGTTCAGCCTGGAGAAGAGAAGGCTCTGGAAAGACTCTATAGCAGCCTTCCTGTACCTAAAGGGTCCTACGAAAAAGCTGGAGAGGAACTTTTTACAAAGTCATCTAATGGTAAGACAAGGGGTAATGGCTTTAAACTGGAAGAGTTAGACTGGCTTAGGTAAGATGATAAGAAGAATTTCTTCACTGTGAGGGCTGGTGAGGCAGCAGCACAGATTGCCCAGAGAAGTTGCTCCCCCTCTGAAAGTGTTCAAGGTCAGATTGGATGGGGAAACCAGGAGCAACTTGATTTAGTGAAGGCTGTCCCTGCCCATGGCTTAAGACCTTGGATCTAGATATCTTTAAGCTCTCTTCCAACCCAAGCCATTCTGTGATTCTGTGTAAAAAATGTCCCTCACACACAAAGCCAGCAGAATGGTTAACATATATTCCTAAGTATGATTCAGAGTTTTGCATACTATTTGATCTCAAATATTATCGGGTCAAAAGAAATGAATATTGGCTATGAATCTCTCTGTCTCAGTAGGAGAAGAGTTCATAAGGTTTCAGAAGGCAAATGGCAGTCTTCTCACTCACACCAATTGCCTCAAACTCTTTCTTTTAACATTCCCTTGGATATTTCTATTACATGAAAGATAGCCAAAGTTGTTTGGACTGTTCATGTGCTCCTTGTAACTTCCTTTACATCTAGGGAATCCACAGGTATTGTTTTTACTCTTGATTGAGTTTGCTCTTGTAATATCACAACATTTACTTGGATATTTGTCTTGTAGTCATTGTAGTCTCGCACTCTTTTCTTTGTAAATAGTGACTCACCATGATTAATTCTTTGCCTGGCAGATAGTATTGACAGTAGACTAAGTGGGATGAGAAAGCAAGATGTTAAATAAACACCCACTGGATTCATAAATGACTTCCAGGAATCTAGAACATGCTCTCTTTCTAATAGGCTTAACAATGAATAAGTCAAAAAGTTTACATATCAAGATTTTGTATTAATTGTATGTCCAATTATAGCTACTAACAAAATCAGCATTCCCTCGTGTATAGAATAGAAAAATACACCACTCCCAGTACTCAGTCTGGGCACATATAATACAGTCTGATGAACTTCAAATTGTTTATACAGTGTTTTTCACATGAATAATCTCTGGAATCTATCTTCAGTTTAGTTCTTCTGACTTAAAAGAAATGGAATGAAAAATCCAATATATTTCTGCCAGCTCATATTTTTTCATTCGAACTAATGAATAAGAACTCTGCAGTTCGTCCTCAGGCTTGCTGTACCTGTGTTTAACACAAGTCTGTAGGACCAGAGGAAAAACTGTATCATCTTTTCTTAGTGCCTAAGGAAGAGATGTGACACACAGCAAAGACAGAAGTGACATCCATAGTCCAGTGGCTTGGTTTGGAATGATTTGCCAGCTGGGTTTACAAGTGGGTTTAACATGTAGCCTGTCTGATTAACCCTTGATCTGTCCAGGTCCTCTGCTGACAAATTGCAAGATAGTCAAAACTTTCAGAGCAAGGCAGGTCCCTAATGGTGCACTGCAAACTGCCTTCAGGCTCCCTCTCCTGGACATTTCTACATCCATGTGCCTGGGAACCTGCCGTGCTCTCTGCACACACACAGCCATAGCCTGTTCAGGCCTTTCCAGCACAGGCTCACCTTGTGCACCCAGCACCCTATATCATGACGCACGTAATTGCACAGGTCTTTTAAAAGGTAAATTTGATATTTTTAATAAGCCTTTTGAATTCAATCTTTCAGGTAATTTTGTAGTTATTGGCTGTTTGTTCATTATTTTGGGTCCCCGTTTTAAAAATTATGACTGCCATGCACTTGTATTTCAATAATTCATTTAATAGTGGGGGGTTTTAGCCTCACTCTATTAAACACACTCTAGAATATTAATTTGTTTCCCCACACACAGGTGTTAGGAGGGTTGTTTATATTTTAAAGTTATATTTATAGTATGGTCAATGTAATTTCATATTCTCCTCCCATTCCAATTTAAAAAAAAAAAAAAAAAAATTATTACTCATGAGTGGCTTAAATGTTTCTATTTAATGCACCTCCCAGGAACCTGAAACACCTGCTGTGTTAGCCTATGCCTTAGAAGAACGGAGACATTACATATTAGATTTAGGCTTGTAGCTTAAAATAAAGCTTTTCTTTACAGGAGTTCCACCTGGGAATGGCTGCTCTAAAATTCTATAAAAACAATGAGAAAATTTGTTTCCAGACCCAAATACTTTACAAAATTTAAAAAAAAAAAAAAGTATTAACATGAAAATGCGACTGAACCAAAGTTGACAAAAAATGAAGTGCCAAGGGAGAATCACAAATTTAGCCCTGCCAACAGCATTTTGAGACCTGCTGTTTTCCCTGTAGGTGTCCACATGGCTTTGATTTTCTCTTGATTATAAAAAAACATAAACATTGGCAAATGCGGTGAAGAAAGAGTGCTGACCCCATTGTGTGAACTAGCACTTGGTGCTGTCTGCTTTGGTAGAGTCTCAGTTTGACTATAAAGATGTATTCATTTGGTTTTAATTTGAGGAAATTTTATATTTCGATGAAATGAACAAAGGGAATTTCATTTTGAGATTAGTAAATTGTAACAGAAGAGTTTTACATAGATTTGCTGACAGTTAACTGTTGCTCTGTCATTGTGTTTGGTGAGGTTTTCTGAATATTTGAAGGAATAAATATAATTTTTTTAAGAACATGCAAACAAAAAGTAAAAAAAAAAAAAGAAAAAATCTATAGAAAATAGAAATAGAAAAAATCAATAAATCAACACTTTGTAATTTTCTCTGTAGCTCTTGTACAATAGGTGAATCAAATTTGAGGTCATACTGAGGGCTGTAGGCAACTAGTTGCACAAGACAAGGTGACAGATTTAGTCTGGCCTCCTGGTATTGTGGTTGCCGTTGCTGTTTGGCTAAGTTGTGGTGTTGGCAGTGAGAACAGATTTATGCACATAAAGCTGCCATTCTGTTAGGGCTTTTATAACACAAAGTACACTTCTCAAGTTGTACCTTGGTCTGAAAAGAGCTGAAAGAAAGAAGCAATTGAGTACCAAGAGAATGGTACCAGATGCTGGCCTTTTGACATCAGCCAGTGGGCCATGGCTGAGCACTTCCTTAGCAAGCCCTGCTTTCAGCCACTTCAGCTACCTTAAGAAACTCTCATAATAAAAAACACTATCAAAACCAAAGGGTGTCATGAGCTCCAAAGAAAAAAAAAAAAAAAAAAAAGAAAAAAGAAAAAAAAAAAAAAAAAGCACCCAAGGAATTAACTAAAGAATAAAGTGATAAAACAAGGCATAGTTTTACATTTGGTTCCCAGACTAGCTGTAGATTTTCAAAGGTCTGTTTCTTACCTTCCTAATAAAAATAAAATTGGTAATCAGACTTAATGGCAGGGCAGTGGGGACACTGTAGAGGGACTGTCCTCTATACGAAGCACTTGGGATAGGCTTCAGGAGATCTGCCTTCACATCCCAGCTTTCATGGCTTTTTTTCTGTGCATCCAGAAACAAATATATTAAGTTGTTCATGTTTCAAGTTCTCCCTCTATAAAATGGGGATGACAACGTTTGACTTTTTCTGTCCTTTCTTCTGTACTTTCTGTTGGGATTGTAGGTTCTTTGGGGCTGAGTGTGTTTTTTACATTGTCAAATTCCATGAGGGCAAGGTGAAAAATCTGCTCGTAAACACAGAGATACACATCAAGAATTGATTCCTGTAGTTTCAATTAACTCTTTTGCACTTTTACAGTGCCTTTTAGCCCAAAATCTCCAAGTAGTTTACAAACAATGCAAGATAACTATGTTCAACCACACAATGCTCTTATGAGTTCATTAAAGATTATTGCAGTTTTGTAGATGGAAAAAACAGGGGCACAGAGAAAGTCTGTGACAGAACAATCATCAAGCTACAGATTTTTCAAAGTGCTTGTCCTCTGACTGAACAAATAGACCATCCCTTCTCGCCCTCTGCCAAAATATTTGCAAAGTAGCTGTATTGGGAGAGAGTAGAAACATGTCAAACCATAAGTGATGCACCCTCTTTAATGAAAGCCACAGGCACGTATTGCTAAATTATTGCAACACCAACATGTGAATAATATGAGTGATGAAATATATGGAAATCAGTTTCGATGGTAGAAGTTGAGCACACCCTTCTGTGGTTTGGACACAGAGAGGCAGTCTTCTTTAATGTAGTAAGGGGTTCCTTACAGAGCTATGACAGCATTAGCCTTATATTTAGCAAGGCAGAATAAAGTAGAAATGGGCAGATGAAGATCAGTAGTAGAAGGAGGGCTGGGGCACCCAGTTAATCCCTGTTGGATGAGTCCTCACCACTACCTGCTCATCAGATGGCATACAATATACACACTGTTGACACTTATCTCATCATGTATTTAGTACTTTCTTTTCCCCAGAAAATACATTTCTTTCCAGATATAACATAGATTATATTTCTTTGTTATACTATATATTCTTCATTACATATTCATTATTATATTACATACGTCTATATCTTTGTTATATATTCTGCATTATATTACATAACCTCTCTTCAGGCAAAGAATGATGTCATGCTAAAAGCTGAAATCCTGAGACCTGGGTTAAGTTCCCACTTCTGCCATAGGCATCTTATGTCACTTAATTAAACCCTTTCAGGTTTTGCTCTTTTCTGCTTTGCAAGTTACATGTTTTTTTACAAAATGCTGTAACTAGTCCAAGCTGCAAAATATTTCCTTCTGCTGAAAAGACTATCCCAGGACAACTCTAAGTATATATTTGTGCATCTATCTGTATATCCAAGCAACTAGAACAAAAAAACAGACACATATGTGTATATGTCTGTATGAGTTTATATACCTATAAATATAGACCACTGCCTCCATTATGGAAATTCAGTCACCTCTCAAAGAAAGAATGGTAGATGCTTTCTGCTAGCAGTGTTTCTCAAGGATGTCTTGGAAGAGAAAGTGAAGAATAGCTTCTCCAGTTGCGACCTTTTGGAGAATTTAAGCAAGCATAATATAATTACGTAAACTGGAAGTAAGCCAGGACACTGGGGTTAACACCCCTGCTCAAGTGAAAGGAGCCAAGGGACCATTCACAGCTATAAAAGTGGTCAAGAGCTGTGGTTTTAGGTTACATTCAAAATGCAGGTAACTCAAGGACATTGCTAAATGCATTTCATTGAGCGCAAGCTTCACTTACATAGAATGGCCCAGCATATTTTTCGTATTTATGAATACTTGAAGGAAGCTTTTTTGGTTGTTGTTATTTGTGATACAGAAAGGTGAAGAAGTTGAATACATATTTGGTTCAAATCAGTATTCAGTTCTTACCTAAGTGAAACCATTGGGACATTTCCCTACGGTTGAGAAAAACATCAGGTTTGGTCTTAGTTTTATTGTGCACTATTAGGTGTCTAACAAATAAAAAGTGGCTCTTTCTCTGTGAACTTGCTGTTTTAGAGCAATTCCTCTATGATGAATATGTTTTTGGTTTTGTTTTCTGTGAATGTGTTTTGCCTGAGTTTTTTTTCCAAACACACAAAATTTGTTTGGGAATAACATGTTGTTATGTTAAAAGGGAAGTGGCTGTACAGTAAAACTTCTAAACACAAGTTATTATAAAAAGTTTAGGAAGGAGATTTGCTCTTGAACATTTTCATCGGTATTCTTGCCTTTGCTCAGATGAACTAAGACTGTTTGGGGTTCAGAAAGTGCATGCCCTAAATGAAGTATACACAGGGACTTGACTTGTTAGGTCCCCTTAGATCACATCTAACTTAAGTTGCAGTAAGTTAATTTGGAGGAGCACTGGCATACCTTTTGATGTAATTATCTAATATTTACAGTATTACTTCAGGAAAGCCAGGACTCCTTGTTTCTACACCACAGTGCAGTGCCTTTAGTCACTGTCTTTTGTGATACATTCTGGGTAAAGGAATTTTTCATCTATCCTGCTAAATTTGAGACAACTTATGACCAGCAATGCAGGAACGGATAGGTATGTGATCCATAGATGTCTATATTTAGAAATCAGAACACTCAGGTGTGAAGGGGAGTCCTGTTTCTGTGGGAAAGTCTGCTCCTTCTCATCCACATTATTCTTTTTTTCAGCCTATTGCTGTAAAATATGAAAATAATTTATCTAAACTGTCTAGTCATATTAATTTCAATAGGTAGCTTTTACTTGATAGGACAATGCTTCTTAAACTGACCTGAGTGGTTTTCTCTAAATAGGATGTAAAGCACTTGTGCACTCCATTCCAGTGGCAATGGCTCATGTTAGAGAGATGACTACAAACTGATGGGGATAGTAATATTTTACAGTGGGACAATATATTACAGCTGCTTCCTCAGGGAAAGTCTGATCATGAACTGCATGCACAACTGCCAAAGGAGCTGTGCAGAGCCAACAATACAGAGAACAAGAGACACTAGCCACTTTCAGAGGGAAGAGGGCTGCCTGTGTAGAACAATGTAAGGAAAACACCAGTGAGATACGTTCGTCTTCCACTGATGTGAGGTGTGCTGCATTTTGCTGCCTTTCCCTTCCTTCCCAGTCAGACACACTCAGCTTTGCAACAATCTGGCATATGGACCATGGAGACTTCTGCAGCAGGCTGTGTACAGCTGTGCTCAGCAGGCACACAGGTGTTTCTGCCTGTACCTCCTATCTTGCCAACACTGGCCTTGTTTTTTTTAAGAGCAGTTGGGATTTTAGGCAACTTGGATGTTCTGCAAATACCGGATGAGTGGAGCCCACCCAGCAAGAACAAATGAAATCATCCTTGTTCCTTGCTGACTTCCTGGTCATTCTCAGCCTTTGAGAAGGAAGTCAAAGGGGACAGGTGAATCATTTAGGAAATGTTTCCATATTAGCATGCTTATTTTACTGGTTTGAGGTTTAGCATGAAAGGCTTGGGCACAGCATCTGGTGCTCAGTGAGGTCCCGCCTTTCCCCCAGTGAGAGTGCCGGATTTCTGAGGCACACAGAGGTCAAGAGACTGTCCACAAGGTCATCCAGTGGCTCAGTGCCTCAGTTCAAACTCAGGCCCAGCATCTGCTTGACTCTTGATTTTTTGTTGTAACCATGAGACCCACCCGAAATTAATTGGTGGGCAATTCAACACTGGTTGGATTAAGTAGTTTCTTTTGTGTATGTGACAATAGCATGTCAGTGTTTTCATGATGAATAGAGGAAATCTGGTACACAATGTCAATCTTTATAGAAGAATTCAGTCCTCATAGGAGGAACAAGCTTTAGAAACCACACATGTACAAACAAATGAGACAGTCTTGGGGCTATTCATTGATTCAGTCAAAGACAAGTTTTCTTTACTAATAGGTCTTGTGCTTCTGAGGCATTTTCTACTGTGACCAAGGTCAGCATAACATGGCAGAAATCACTCTGTGGCAGGAAAGGGCAATGTCAGTTCTGTTTTGTATCTCTCTTTCTAAATCTTGCTTTTAAATTTTTGCTTTTTTGAAAAATGAAAGTTGCACAGAAGATAAGTCTGATGTTTTTGTTAAGTACTGAAAATGGGAATATTCAAAGGTTGGGAATATAATTTCTCTTCTTAAAAAATCGGTCTTTAAGGAACAGAAAATAAAGTACTCATCTTTATTTTATGTTTGGTATATACCCTTAAGACAACAGACAGTTTCATTAAATGTCATTCTGTTGCTCCATCAACAAGCTGACATCATCCAGAACAAACTGCTAAACAGAAGGATCTAAAACTGGAAGATTGTTTAAAAAATGGAGTACCTTGAAGTCTGTTTTTTAAGCCTCTAGTCCCTTATGGAAACCAGGACTTCCAATCTTACAAAAGCATTGCATAAATTGTTGGATTTTTTTTTTTTTTTTTTTTTACTTAATAAATGCTTTCAAATTGTTGGCATCATAGTTGGATATACAGAGGAGAAAGTTTTGAGGGATGTGAGCTCCTAAGAAGATGAAGTAATTGGAGGTCATGGGGCATTTTCAGATCAGCCAGCTCTCATAAAATAGAATTGCATGGCTTCATCTCATTATGTTAAGGAGACAGTAGATTAAAGTCAGAATAATTTTTTCTTTTACAGGAAGGGCAGGTAATCTTACTGTTTGCCTACTACTGTCAGATATCACCTTTTCTTTCCATTTTTGCTGGAGTCAGGAAGATGAGCTCTGTTCTAGATTAATCTCAGAGTGTAAAATAGCCCTTCTGTAAACCACAAATCTCACTGTTTTCTAGTCTTTCTGGAAATGTTACTTGTGCTTTCATAAGTTTTAAACAGCGTGGGCATTTAGAACTCTACAAAAACAAAACACAACACAGCACAGCACAGATAGTTCTGAGGAGGAGGCAAGAGAGAAGCCCCCATGAGAGCTTTCAGCCACATTGCCTAGTGCTAGTCTGACAGAGGCTAAGTTACTGTAATAATAAGGGTGTCAAGAGCCTGTGCAGACTATAGCAGAGTTTCTAGGCCTTTGTAACTTGCTTTTACAGATATATCATTCTGATCATCTCTTTAAAATATTTATCTTCTGTTTTGTTCTCCATTGCAACCAGGCCCTAAAACACATTACAATCCTCCTGTTTTTTAACATAAATTTTGGAGGTATGTGACTAATTAAGTAAGGTTAAT
Source organism: Merops nubicus (assembly GCF_000691845.1). Taxonomy (NCBI): domain Eukaryota; kingdom Metazoa; phylum Chordata; class Aves; order Coraciiformes; family Meropidae; genus Merops; species Merops nubicus. The sequence goes on along the minus strand of NW_008585980.1, from coordinate 48,092 downwards.
AAGTTAGTAAAGTTAATAAAGTTAGTGAGTTAGAAAAGCTAGTAACTTCTAAACTTTCTGCATTCTTACATGATCAAAACACACAGATATTTTTTTTCCTCTTTAAAGAAGTACTTCTGAGCAGTTTCTCATTCAGTTCTTTACTAGCTGTTTTAAAATGCTTGGGAATGAAATAGTGTGCTTGCACCTAAGTGGCAGCACTTGTCCTGGAAATGAAATTCACATTGCTAGTGTGTTTATGGAATACATGGAATGAAAGCATATAAGTCATGGTCTCTCTATGTATAGCTCAAAAATAGTCATTTCAAACATTGCAGGCATTACAATAAATTGTGCCAAAAAAATATTGCACCGTTTCATGAAGGCGGATGGGATGGCACTGACAAAACTTTTACCATCTGTAGTAAAAAGGTTTAGTTTTATGTGCACCTAAATAAAGAATACACTTGATTAAACTTCACTTGTGAGTCTTTTTAAAAAACCTCAAAGATATCACTTAAAACAGCACTGAGACATTGGTGGTCTGAAGATCACACTTGCATGACTAGCTCTTCTTTTCAAAATTGGGAAAATACAACACCATACTTAAAGTAATAAAAATACCTGGATTTCCACAAAGAATGACTCAGACTGGGACAACTTTTTCTGTTCCTACTTTGGCAAGACTGTCATTTAGTTCCAATCTTTTAATGAATTTTCTTTTCTAGCAGAAAATGGAGGCAGTGAGAAGAAATTATGGTGATGTCTGTTCTACTGAATACATAAATGAATTAGACTAATTTTTACCATTTCCAGAAATGGTGTAGAAAGGATGGCTTTGTGAATGAGGCACAACCAGATGGAAAGTAATTACAACTTTGACTAACCCAAAATCCAACGGGTAGAAAATGGAAATTATTCGTCATGAACTTTGTAATTACGACTCTGAAAGAATGAACTCCTTTGTAGACATCAATACGTCTTGCTATGGTATTGTTCTAAATAGCATTACACTTTCAAAGTAGAACGGTATGTATGTATATGGGATTCTCCTTATCTTCCATTGTTTTTGTAAAAACAGACCGCAATTTCAAGTCAAGAATACCTGAAGTCGGCTTCCACATGCTGTTCCCAATTGCTGTTAGATAACTGTGCTCAACAGGAGAGTACTCAGCTTCTCACTGTACAGCACATAAATCTGACGCAATTGCTGTTTCCATTTTTCTTTTTCCTTTGAACTCTTGAATGGAGGGAAAGAATTTCTTAAAGACTTCAGTAGGAATGTCCCATTATGAAAGATCAATCATCAAATGCCCATTGTACATGGAAAGTGAGGTGACTGTAATAAAATTGACATAACTAAGCAAGCAGAATCTGACCTTTAGGAGCCAGAGCTTATGATCAGAAGACCCAGTCTTCCAAACCTTTAGGAGTTAAGAGTTATCATCTCCCCCAAAAAATACCTCAGTAAATGAAGTGCTACATATGAATGTACATGATAAAAGAGGTGGAATAAATTCTTCCCTGACCCTTAGTAGGGGAGTGTTGACAGAACAGAGGTAGAGACTGACTTTTGAAAGGAAGGAAGAAAGGAATGTATCCTTGGGTCTAGATGGGAGCAGCTGCTCCCCTTATCTTGCATCAGTGTTAAAGTAGTTGCTGTTCCTGCCGTGTCAGCCAAGTCACAACACAGCATGCAGTGCTGCCTGCAGTTGTTGCAAAGAAGGGGTGCAATGGGTACAGTCAAAATGTTGTACTCACAGTGTGAACATAAATCTTCCTTGTGCTTTGTCAACCTGTTTGCTTTTGTCTACCCTCTGTTTTCCATGTAACATGCTGTCACTACCATATTATTCTTTCTGAGCTTGCCAGTCCTTCAAGTATTTCCAGGGCTGGATATAGTAGATGGAGCTACTGCTAGTTCTGACTCAGCATCAGACTGCTGAATTAATGTTTTTTTAGAGCTTTTTTTTAAAAAAAAAAAAAAAAATTAGTTGCTTCCTCCTTCTTTGTTGTTTTATTTAAATCAATACATACATAAAACTGATGTAACCAATTACTGCAAACCACAACATTCGGTGTTTTAAATCTTAGCAGAAGGCCTACAAACATCCCTTGAAAGGATTGCTATTCTCATTCAGGTGCCACATACATTTACAAAAATGTGTGACCGTAGAACATGACGTAATTGACTCTCAGCACACACACTTTGCTGAGAATATAAATGTTGCAGGATTATACGAATTACACCAGTCCCTTTCTAAAGACTGTGTGTAAAATAATATTTTCCAAATGAAAATCACAGGAATTTAGAATGTAAAATTCCCAGAAATCCTTTGAGAAAGTTCTCTCCTACCATTACAGAGATCCTGCTTAACTAGTCCTTGTTTCAAATAAGTAACCTTTAATCAACCTTTAATCATGTAGTGCATTACAACAACAGAAAGTTGAACTGCATAGGGGCTAGTCACTGAAAAGTAAAAATTTCAAAGACTTCCAGCATAGCCTTAGTAAAAAAAAAAGGAAAAAAAAAAAAGCAACCCTCAAAACTTAGCCTTTTTTTGATGTGTGCTTAGCATTTATTGCTTCTTTTAGATTTTTTCTGTTAGAAATACTTTAGTGATCTAGATTGACTATTAGCTTCTGCGGCTTAACAGCAGGCATAGGTGGCAAGTAATATTCCTATATTACTCCTTGATTCATGACAGAGTATGGAGATATCAGTGAGAAGAAAGTATCTATTAATAGTTAATTTTGTTTATTCTTCTATCCTGCTGCATGTATCTGAAATACCAATGCTTTGAGAAATACTATATGCAAATAAAGAAAAAGGGTAGGTTGCCTTTTTTGTGTTTTTACCTCCATCCTTCTGTTTCCATGATTACATGGCTTCCATTCTTGAGATACTACAGGACCTGACAATTACATAGCAGATCCAGAGAGCAATGTGTGGCAGTCAGTCACTGGTCTCCATTTTGCAAGCAGGAAACTGAAGCACTAAGAAAATAAGCTGCAGATCAGCTGATCCAAGTAAGCCACTAACAAAGCAATGCGTTACATTTTTTCTTGGTCCACCAGTAAAATCCTACTTGAGGGAGCACTTCAAGAGGAGCTTATCTAGCACTCACTTTCCTCTTTATCCCAACACATTTTTATTTTTCCCTGGGCACAATCCTATAGGAAGGATCCTTCATGTGGCCTGGCTTGCTAGTGTTTCTGTACAAGGGCAGATTTCTAGGTTTCAAAATTAAGTGTATTTCTATCTCACAAACAGCTTTATAAATACAAAAAAAAAAAAATTAAAAAAAATAAAAAAAAGGAACTAGCCATATGTCATCTTCAAGTTTGTGTTTTCAGGAAATATAGTTCCAAGAGCTCTTTGAACTTGAGAGCAAACATGCAGTTTGTACGCTGCAGATGTTACAGCAAACTATATCCCATCATTGCTTCTCTGGAGTACAGTGTACTGTGGCTTTAATTCAACAAAATACAGCATGTCAAATGTCAGGTTGTTATGACAGCAATAAACTTGTGATTCCCTTGAAGCAGATGTTTTAATTTGTTAGGTGGTTTTTTTGTGGGGAAAAAAAAAAAATCTGCTTGCGTTTAAATAGATGTTCAGACTGAAGAAAGAATTTGTTTGAAAACATCTTTTCCACCTGTATGAAAACTGTATTTAGAGAGGCTTATGACACTTGTGAAGCAATGCAAGAAATCACAAAGACAACCAAATTACAGAAATCTCCTGCTCATCTGAAATATGGCCTTTCTCAAGTCACTTCGATATAGGAGTCAGATCCAGATCATGGAAGGATCATGTTTAATATATCTGATATTGCAAAAATAACAGTGAAACTGAGTCTGCTGAGGGATCTTCCTTCTGAGGTGGATTTACAGGGTGATGATGGTCCTTGCCACTTCATATCATATTCTTTAGCTCTTTCACTCCTTAGTGTGTTGTTGCTTTTACCTTTGTTTGTAGTAATCAGTGATGACTACAGTTTTAAAGCAAGTGCTAAAAGTGAAAACCTTTAATGGTTTTTGAAGACAGGGAAGAATTACATACCTGTCTGAGCTGCAGGTAAAAGAATGTTACAGCTGCAGGAGCACTAATTCAAATAATTAATCTCACTTTGCAGTGAAATACTCATTTGACCCTACTCTGTCCTCAAAAAATGGCAGGGGTGTCCCCAGGCATAAGTCTAAGTTTAAAGTTCATAACTTTGTGGATCCACATGGAAGGCAAAAATTTAGAGAATAGCCTGCCTCAATAAACAGAGTTCACAGACAAAGGCACTCAAAAGATTGCTCTAGGATTCCTCTTGTGCTGGGATTACATACTTTAGATGTGGTCATTATTGTGCCATATACGTTGGCAGTGTACTGTATTTTCTTCAGTTCTTTATATGAGCTGGTGAAAAAGTCTGTTAATCCCAAAACAAGTAAAAAAAAATGTAAGACTAAAACCACGCACGGGCTTTTCTAGAGTTTCCTTGAAAGAAAAACAACAACAACAAAAACCACCTGCTTTTTTAATGAGTCTTCTGTCTCTGAAAATCATATAATCATTAAGGCTGGAAAAGACCTCTAAGATCATCAAGTCCAGCTAACAAAAGTTTTTAAGAGTTAACTGTAGTCCACCTAGGATCAAAATGATTCAGCAGAAGCAGAGTTAAAGCCCAACAAACTAGCCTAATTCAGCCCACTATAGACTGCTCCCAAAATTAGCCACTCAGCAGTACCATAGAAGCAATGCAGAGCCATCAGCAGTAAGAGTGCAAACATTTTTCCACTTTGTTTTGAATGGCTTAAGTGTTGGTATGTCTGTCTACTAGATATCCTTAATAACAAAATAAGGGACTGAGTTACATGGCTGTACAAAAAAAAAAAAAAAAAAAAATAAATCTCTTATGGTTAATGTTGTAGACCATGAAAAATTGATACGTTTCCTTCATCTCAAAACTTATGACCACTTGTATCAGGAAGCAGGTGGATACATCCTGCAACAGACAAGGAGTCAGAATGGCAGAAGTCTTTGGAAAGAAACCTACCTGTTTCTGGTTTTGAAATATGATTGAAATAAGAATTTGGGTCATCTGTAGCACTAACATTAACTTAGTGGGAATTTACTTTGGAAACTTCATTTTCATCACAGAATATGGCTAATAGTATGTTTCTAAACACAATAAATGTGGTGAAACATGGACGATAGATAGAGGGGACTCTCTCACTCTTGCTTTCTCCCCACTACCATGCACATAGGTCTGTGGGCAGTCTGAGGATTTAATAACTTTACTAAATGGATGGCCTCCTAGATCTGTACATCATTACTGTTTTGCTGGTGGTGTGTTTATAATTAAAAACCATGACATTTGACCTTTAGTTCATGGCCACAGCATAATTATGTTCACCCTACCTCATTTATGAATGCAAATCTGGTCAATTTAACTCAGCATTGTGTTTACTCTGCATATTTTTAAAAGACTCCTCTTGCCACAGCATGTCTTTGTCCTAGACTCCTGCACTTTGTGGTAATTGCAGAGCATGCTGTCATGCTGGAATTGCAGGTATGGATGGTCTGAGCAGAGTTTGAACAGTCTGTAGATGCCTTGAATCTGTCAGCAGTCACAAGTGCTGAGATAATTTAAATGGGACAACTTTTTCTTCAAATGACTAACAGTACCCCAGAACAAGCTTTAATAAAACTAATATACTTTGGCAATAAAACTAATACATCTTCACGGAAGTTATTTATGCTAACTGAAGAACTAACTCGAGCTTGTTCTACCAGCAAGGAGACTGCAGGTTTCAGAAGGCTCTGCCCCCAGAACTTATCTACAGAAAGCTATTCTTCACTGTGCCTTTGAACGTTCACCAGGCCTTGAGGTAAACTCCTCCCAAGTGCCAGCGGATGAAATCACCCTTGTATGGAGGTACATAGGGAGAAGCAAGGGGAATTTCAGCTGGTCATTATCAATCACACAGCACAAACAGTTTGGAGGAGTAATCAGTCTCTGTGTCCTTAACACAAAGAGGTTTACAACACCAGAGGAGTTTATTATTATTGCTGGTCTAAGATCATCAAAGTCATTTTGTTTCATCTTGAACAGTAGTCAGAGGGGTTAAAGTGAGGTTAAACTGCCTAAACAAAATGGAAGCAATTACACAGCGGGATCATGGAGGATTGTTTGCTTTAACCCTCATTGACAAAAAGGGTACTATAAGAAAAAAAGATCCTTAACTCTTTGCAATTATTAAATACACCTGTCTAAGTTCACATCAAAATTCATCACCTAAATTTTTTGGGAGTGTCACCATTCTGAACACTATCAGTTTCTTCACAGATCCCCGTAGAGTCCCTATTCAGTGTCCGATCTCTGCAATGTTGTCATCACTTTGCAAGCCACTTTGCAGGACAGGACTTACACCATGCTGGAGACAAGCCTGTAAAGGTTATTCCTTAGCTCTTTCTACTTAGTGCCTTGGCAGGAAAAGACAAAGCTATGTGGAAGAGCAGCATGATGAGGAATGCAGATTTGGCCCATTCTGAGTTTTACATTGCAAAAAGGGAAATTGACTTTTCTACTCCATTCAAGGTTATATCACAGCTGAATTGTCAAACTTGGCCTTCCAGTGACCTACATCATGTAATGGGATGAGCTCTGCCATTTACTACTTTAGTTTTTTCTGTTCCTCGAAAATGGAAGGCAGTAGTGTAAAGACCTTTCACTTACAGTGTGAGCACTGCTGTATTATAGGTCTAAATGGAGTCTTTATTGAATTCCCTGCAGGTTCATTGCTGTTAAGCAGAAAACCACATCAAAGAGTCCTAGAAAGGTGGTATGTTTAAAGAAGGAATATGAAAAAAGTTTTAATTCTATAAGCAAGCATTGACACAGTGTTTATTGAATGTTGTCTGTCTGAAAGGGGAATAGAACTTCTATAGATAACCCAAATGAAGAATTGCATGCCTAATTTTATCATTATGTAAGATGCTTGTGAAATGGTTCCTCTGTACCCTGAAAGAATGTTACTGAAATAGCTCCTGTATAGATGTGAATCTTTGCAAAGTTAATGACGAAATATTTCTGTGATCCCGTGTCACATCTCCAAACAAGAGGTGACTCTTTCAAAGACTACTCTGGACCCTGTAAAGTGTTTATCTTGTTTGAGCTTGTCATGAAGCTTAAGGACAAAACCAGCAGGTACTAGGATAGGAGGAGGACACAGCATTTACAATTTGTAAAAGAGCTTGTGATTACACAGTGTATTTTCTGTTAGGAAAAAAAAAAAAAAAAAAAGAACCACACCTTTTTTTTTCTTTTTTATGCAGAGAAAGCAATAAAAACAGCTTGTCAACAGAGCCAAAATGTTCAAATACAAAGAAGATTTAATAGATTCACAGTAATAGAAGTGGTGTTGCACAGGGATGAATCAGGCTCTTACTTCTCAAAACATTACTGTAAATGGTAAAGACTAAATAATATCCTTACAGAAATATCTGTGCATCTCTGATAATTAACCACAGCCAGCGCATGAAGGAACATATTTTGGTCTGTCTTGCTCCAGATTTAAAGCAATGGAAACCTGCCAGATTCAATGGGACTATTCTTTTAAAACTCTAAAGTTACAGTGTGCTGTTAGAGCACAGCTTATAATTTATGAGGAACTGCTTTGAAATTGTTGAAGCTATAAATGAAAATACATGTAGAGGGACATCGACATGACAGATTCTGAATGGGCAGAGGGCAAAACTGACAACTATCACAGCTCATATGTTAAAAGAAAATAAGAGTTTAATTTTTTCTGATTTGTGTGATAGAAGATAGCATGACTGCTCAGTGGAAATGTGTTTTCTGTTAAAATTAAGAGCATTTGAATCTGAATCGTTATATCAAAATGCCAGCCAACCATATAACAGCAGCATAGTATGATATTTGCTTAATTAAATAAGTTTCCTTTCCTTCTGTCAAATGTATGGACTACTGGACCCTGGCGTAACTTATGCACCCTTTAATACTGGCTCCTTAGACACAAGAAGGATGTAACTATGACCGTGCAGACACTACTTTATCAGCAAGCAGACAACTGGATATGAGAACAGAAATAGGTAACACTTCCATCATATAGCGATGACGACGGCAATATCCTTGTTCTTGTGTTATGTCTGTGTCGTATAGAGGAGAGTCTTATTCCTTTGGCCTCTAACAGCAGGATATTCAAAGTATGTGTGAGGCTGCACCTGAGTTTGGAAACCTGCACAAGCTCAGATTCAGTAGCTTGTTTAATCATACACAGGATCTCTATCTCACATTTCTAGCAATGCTTTTTCTTTGTACAGTCCTAAAATACAGATTGTATTAGCCTGAATGTCCCTGAAGGCTAGTCTGGAAGGTAATTTAGCCTGGCAGGGGTCAGCAGTGTTTAGTGACATTCAGACTTAACTTACTGTCACTATCTCACTGATGGTAGCAGAGAAAAGAGCTACTGAACTGTCCTGCAAGCTTCCTGTCACTGAGGCACCTCCTCCTGCTCAAGCCATCTTCCAGAAGCTGCCTTGTCCAGGTAAAAGGCCACAGTGTATTGCTGTACTACATAAAATAAACTTTGTTCAGATTAAGACATACCAGAAAATGCCATTGCACAGGATTAAGTTACCAGCAGGACTACTTTCTTCAGGAAAAGAGCATCTCTGAGAACTGCACATGGCTTTGTATTCAGGTCTCCTAAAGAACACATTTCCCAAGTTATCACTGAGGATGTCTGTTGGATGTCTGATATGTGAGCTGATAAAGCAAGTTACCTTCAATAAATACAGGGACTGTCGCTGACTTTTCTGCTCTGTACAAGCTAGACATTTATCTCCTGTAAGCTTGAGATCAGAGTGGGATACTGCACTCTGGATAAGGGATGATATTTTTGTCCTTGATTCTAGCACCGAGAAGGAGGACGTATTTAGCAAAGAATACAAAAAAAAGTCAATTTGTCATTTAAGGTCATTATTCCTGATATATACTAGCTTGTGCAGAGAAGAGAGATGAGACGTTTGGACTGCTCCCCAATAATTTGTTGGGATTTCATTCTTTCCCCTTAAATGGGCAGGGAGAATAAGACTGATAGATATTTTCAGGGCACTGCTTTGAATTAACAGTTTCAGTAGCGGGCACTATAAACAGCCAGTCTGGGTTGCGCCTTCTGATCTCACACTCCATTTAGATGCTCTGAAGCCAGCCAATCCTTTTCTTTTTCTTCTTTTTTATTTTTATTTTTTATTTCCTTTCACAGACCAATTCCAAAGGATTCTTAAACTATAAAAATGAAATTGCTCCCTATAAAATATAATTGGAGCTGCGTTGTCGTTCAAGAGACAACCAGATGCTGGAAAAAATATCCAAAATGTTGGTCCAATTATATAAGTTTCTTGGTACTCTCACTGCACAAAGTCTTGTCCAAAAGAGATTTGCTTCTGCTAAGATCTTGCTGGAAAAATTTATTCACTCTTAAAGGCTTTTTTGATAGCTTTTCTCCTTCTGTATCTACACGTTTTCTCAATATACTGACACTAAACATGTGTGTGTTCTGTAGCCTGGGAAGTAAATTCATAAGTATTAGAGCAGGCTATATAAAACACATAGTGGCAATTACAGTGGCTGTATTCCCACCTTCCCTTAAAAAGCACAAGTCACTTCAACAAGCCAACAGATTTCCATCAGCATCTAATAAATACAAAATAAAGAACATCAAGCCTCTTAAGTGTGCAAATCTGGATATTTTTACTGAGTAAAAAAGTATGTTTCATGTTTCATGCTAATCACATACTCTGAGGTTTTGGGTTGGTTTTTTTTTTTTTTTTTTTATGTGGAGAATTCCAGTCCCTGGGTTTCAGTGGCTGCATGATCCTCCCAAAGTTGGCCAGAAACAGCAATACTGTTCTGTCTAATCTAGTTATCTAAGCTGAAAACAGTGTTAGACTATTTGTTTACTTCCAGGTGGTTGCAACAAGCTGGGTAAAAAGATTGCCCTGTCATTGTTAACACCACTGAGCTGGTGACACAATTTTTTTTACAAATATGGGGTTTGGGTGTTCAGCTCCAACACTGGATACAGGTCTCATAAGATGCAGCTGCAAAGTGGATTTTTCGACTTCCCTCTGTCTAACTTCACAGGGATCTACAAGTTCTTTCTATTGGGTTGTAGTATGAACTAATACCTTGAGCAAGGTTAGTGAAAAGGACAGTAAAAACAAGACTCAGCTGAAATGCAGAGGAATGCTGTACTGAAAGGAGACTTTGGATAGACACAGGATTAGGCTTTTGCTGCCCAAGTCCAGTGACAGTCCAAGTGAAGTTAAAAGTCCTTCCTTCAAGTAATAACTTCAAAGTCATATTCTTGCAAAGCTCCATGAACAATATCTATAGCTTCAAATGTCTGAACTATATAACAGTTGCTCTATTAATATAAAATCCTGATTTTCAGAGTTCTTGTTTAATCAATGAAACCTGTTAATGACAGTACTTGTGGTTTATGGCTTGTTAAGCTTCAATAATAAAACTATTGACACACATGATGCAAGAAAATATGTTTATTTGTTTTGAACCTGAATACCTCGTTTTTCTTACAGGAGAGTACTGTGCAAATGCCAGGCTTCTCCAACAATTTGCATTACCCAAAGTCAAAAATGTCATATAAAAAATTAACTTGGAATGCACCAGTTTGTACCTAGTGAATAGTAAAGACAAGGCTGTTTCTATATTGAACATTTCTTGTAATGATGCAGTAGCAGCAGTTTCATAGTGCGTTATGGGCACAGTCAGAGATGGAGGGCTGAGCAATACCTCAGCTTCAAGGTGATAAAGACATGGACAACCATTGGATGGTTGGAGTCCAAAAGCAAGTGTCAAAGCCTGAGCCTGAGCAATAGGATGTGTGTGCCCTTTGCAACCTCTGCTTCTTACATACAGCAGTGTAGTTTGCTGTGATCAATGGGCAAGCTGATGGTCCTCTGGAGACCTGAGGATTCCCGTCTTCTCATTAACTGATAGTTCACATATCTGTCTTGTGTCTCTTGAAGCGCTCAAAGGTGACCACAATGTGTTTTCAGGTCCTGCAGGCCTGAAGTAACATTTTTTACCAAGAGGGTAGAAACCATTAAGAGCAGAGGAAAAAGAAGCCTTTGGATTTTTACATTGGGCTGCTTTTGAATGAACATTAACAACCAGGGCTGGAAAACCACAAGCGTCTAGCTAACAATGAAGAAAAATCAGAACCACTTGTTTTCTGGTGACTGAGGTGCTTTGGTATCAACTGTCAGAGGCAGCATTATAGCAGGAAGAACGGTTATTAAAAACAAAATTAAATTGTTGCACAGTGTAGAATTAAATAAAAAAAAAAAAAAAAACCAAAACAACAAAACAAACAAAGAAAAGGAAATTACTCTGAATGGGCAATAGTGTATGTGATATTTCTTTGCAAGTGGTTACTATCTAAATGATATACATCCTCTGCGACACAAAATATTTTTAAAAAAAAATAATTTGAAAGTGGAAGCAGGAAAATATTTGCAATGTTTTTAACAGGACTTCTTCAATATTTTTTTCTTTCATAGTTCTTCATCTTTTGAACAGAGCAACTTGTAGCTAGCAGTGCAGACCAACCTAACTCCACCAGATACTGGCACTGGAAATATAATGTATCTTCGTACACATCCTTTGATACCTGATCTGCCTTTCTATCTATCCAACCATCCAAAACTTTATGGCTATTGGAGCTATAACGTATTAAGCAATGTGACATACTGTTCACATCCCTGCATAATTGTCCTCTGTCTCTCTGGCAATTTATTCTCTATAAACAAACAAGGGAACTCAAGGTATTCAAGGCAGATTTTTTCTTTTTTTAGGATGATGGCATATGCATCTGAGCTGGGCTGGAAGGGTGAAATTTAGATGTGAAAAAGGATTTTGCATGACCAGATTTAAAGATCATTCTGTCTACATACTTATAATTTGTGAATGGTTGTTATTCTTTTGTTTATCTTTTCTGGTTTCAAGTGCTGCTAATATCTTCAGCATTCAAGCACAGGCAACTATTTGTCTTGCTAACTGTAAGCCTAAAAAGTGTGTGAGTTATGTACTAATGGTTCAGAGGCTTATATTGCAAACTTTTTGAGGCAGGCATCATATCTTACACTTGGTATGTGTAACATCTGAGTTGCTGACGACCCTGGATCCCAGTGTTCAGTGAAAGTAATTGGAATATAGTATTTTGCTTAACTGCACTTTGGGTGAGGCTGTCTTATTTCCTGAAATGCAAAACACAAAATTAATTTCTTGGGTTTTTCCACCCTCCCAAAGAAGTGCCTATAATCCTACTCTTCCTTGTCTTAGAGTCATGGTATAAATGTTATATTAGCATACATGCCAGAGAGCTTTGCACATGGACAGGTTTCTCTGTTGTCAGTAATGGTTTGTGCCATGATGGGAAGTTTGACTGTTGTCTTCAGTACTCAAACCTAAGTAGCAGAATCACAATTCACAGTCATAATTCTATGAATATGTTTATTTTTTCTTCAGATCTCAGGGAAATTTTTTGCTTTTGCTTAGATTGAGCATTAACTCTTCTGGTTGGCTCATGTTTAAATTCTAGTCAGTTCATTATTTTGCAAATTTGTGCCAAGGGCAACGAAAGCAGAGTAGCTGGCCTTGTACTTTTGCTGCCCAAAGACTGGTCCATGAACAGTGGTCATGGTACTCTGCAGAGAGGCCAGGTTTCCTTTCATATCCAACAAACATGTTTCTGTAGCACTTGGTTCTGCCTTGGGCATGTCACTCTCCCACTTACAAAATAGCTGTCTTCTTGCTTGCCACCTTCTGATATGCATCATGTGCCATGAACTGAGTGGCAACCCTTCACACAGGTCATCCTAAAAGAAATAGTTTCTGAAAGCCACATCTTTGTCATTTCCATTCCATAAACTCATAGTGTAGCTCAAACACAGAACAACAGAAACATAATATGGCCTCAAGACAGTTGTGATTGCCATGAATTATAACAATATCTCAGTATGAATCTACCCAGGATCCATTTTTCCCCCCCAGACATTCATGAATGGATCAAACAGAAACACTTTCAAGTGTTTGCCAAGTGAATATAAATATGAACAGCTGGGACCAGGGAGGGAATCTTTCCCTTTTTTTTTTTCTTTTTTCTGTTATGCATCAACATTTAATTGGTTTGTTTAGTTGGTCTGGGCTTTTTGTTTTGCTTGTTTGTAGTACTATGAATTTTAATGAACAGAGCTCTCTAGCATGAATAAAATATCTGGTGACAACACAAACTAGTGATTAAAAGTGTTGGTTTTCAAGTTATTTAGATCCTACTTCTCTCACTTTTGGAAAATCTCTTCATTCAGTTGTAAACATATGTCCATCACCAGTGTTTCTCTCATCTTTGCTTTTGTTTATAGAGTTTTCAAAAATTCTCTTTCTCTATGTTTGCTCCCTCTTGTTTCAATGTTCAAGTTTTTCTTGCCACGTTCAGTCCATCTTTAAAACTGAAAGGCTATAGCAAAAGGCTATTCACCATTTCCCATAGCCTAGGTTTTAAGAGACTACAATAAAATTACCAAGTAATAAAACTTTTTCTAAAAGAAGTATCTTTTTGCACAGAAAAAAAAAAAAAAAGTATTCTTTGAAGCTCATTGCTACTGGATTTTGAGAAAACCAAGTAAGTGAAGTGAAAATGGGTTAAAAAAAAAATAACAAAAAAAAAAAAAAACAAAAAAAAAACACCAAAAAACAAAAACATAGAGGAGAGCCCCAGCAGCTGCACACTCAAAAGATCTAATTGCACAATGCTAAGAGGACGGCTCCTTTCATTCTTTTCATTTTTCTTATATTATTTCCATAAATGTCTACTGATGTCTTCCACAGATAGGATCTCGGCTCTTGATCTGAACAGCTATGGCAGTTTTAAAAGTTTCAAGTGCAGAAAGGTTAGAGTAAAAAATGCAATGATCAAGGTGAAGAAGACATTTATCTTCATTAAATACGTATGTTAAGAATAGGAAGAAATCTTGCAAGAAAAACAAAACAAAGGGAGGAAAAATTCCAAAGCTCCACCAAAAATATTCCTGTTGTCACATAAGAGTAACACCCGGACAAGGGTTTAGACTTATTCCTGCCAATAAATTTCTTGTAATGAGACCAAACTGAAACACAGATGTCCCATCTCATCAAATGTATATCACGACTGGCCTTAAGCCATGCTGGAGTGTTGCTCATAACCGATTGGGCATTTCAGAAATCCCTGTCTCTCAATTGGAAGAAGAAGCTTTAGGAACAAGAATGTGTGTGACCTGGAGCTGCCTTGCAAATACTACTTCTTTGTTTTTTCCTACACAGTATACATTCAGGGCCAACCTAGCCTGAACGTAATGGCAGAGGACAGTTAAAACCTGCACAGCCCTGCAGAAGTTGTGACTGGGCTGTGGAGTTTGATTTCCCAGCACTGTTTCAATATTAGCAGGAAAATACGTTGTTTGGTTTTCCTTGTCTGTGCTGAGGAGTGTTTGAGAGAGCATGTTCTCACTCCCACTCTTGGCATAGGCTGAGCCTGCATTATACAACTGGCTCGGTGGCACCTACGATTTCCAATGTCTTACAAGAGATTGTACAAGAGCAGAAAATCTTGGTTTTTTTTTTTTTTTCTTTTTTTCTGTAGTAACATGATTATCAGGGTGAACTTTTGTAGCACAAATAGTGCTTTTGTGGGGATAGAAAATGCCCCAGTAGGTTTCTCTAATCCTTCTTGAGAGAGACATCCTGGGGCAATCAACTCATTTATACATTCTCTACATTTTTTTTTCCCCATTTTTTGTTGAAGAAAAGGGCTGGTTTGCTGCCAAGACCTGTTTAAGTGGTAACCTATGCAATTCATTCTAAAAACACTCATTTATCATTCCCAAATTAATCTTGTAACAGGATAGCTGGTCTCATTTTCATTGTCAATTTGCCCTTTGGACAAGAGATCACGAACACATAGATAACCAACCCAAAGACTCTAAAAAAGCATATATAAAAGAGGGAAAATAAGAATGGCATTGCTATAATTAGAAACAAGTAGCCATACATCTTCATTTCTCACATATCACATCTATTAATAACAGAATGAAATGTAATTTGTGCTGAGTATTGTTCAGAGTCTTGTGCCAGAAGCATAATTGTTTTCAATAAGATAGGTAGCTGAGAGGTTTTTTTTAAACCTGCAGTAAACACTCACAATCTATACAAAATTATTAAAATATGATATATTCCATTTTTTTTTTTTCTGGCACACAGAATGTATTTTGACATGAAAAATTATATAAACAATGAACAGTTTGATATGAAACTACCGTGCAGAATTTTAAAACCATACATAAACGCTATTGTAAGTGTAGAAAATAATATCTTGGCACTGTTAAGAACAGCTTGCTACAATGAAAAAGTTATAGATGTAACTTTTTTACTTTAAGCACACAGCCTTTTTCAAGCTATATCTTCTAAAAGCATTGCAGACAAATTTAAACGAAGGGTCGAGATTTCTGTGGCAGGTTTGGACTCTCGATTCTTCTTTTTTTTTGGGAGGGTGGGTGTAAAATTTTATGGGTTCTGCTCACACACTTAGAGGCTTCTCTCTCAAAGGACTTTCTTGTAGAGGAACACACTGCAAAATGTGTGATTTCTGACACCTTTCCTGTTCCCAGCAGCACAGGCCTAAATTTATGTTCTCTGTCCTGCATCCCACTCTGCAGGGACATGAAGAAAATAATGTCTTATTTTTCTTTCATTTCCCCACACACCCCCTTTTCCTTCATGAGCTGGCATATCTCATCAGACTGACTTTCCTTGTCTTCGGATGTTGTCAATCTCTAAGTGTTTTGGAAAGATGGTCCATTTCCTTGTATAGTTGGAAGGTCTAGAAATTACAGTTTTTTCAAACACACTTGAAAGTAGGGAGCATTCCCAAAACCCACTAAACAGTGATTCTTTCTATTGACTGCAAAGAGCTTCAGACCAAGACCTCAAACTTTAGTCCTCACTGTTGCTTTTATAAAAAAAAAAAAAAAGTTGCTTCACTAATCTTTGAGTTACTATTCTTTGAATGGTTTATGAAAACAAATTTAAACTCATGGATTTTTTATTATTGTTTTTTAAATGAGAATTTACCTTCTTCATCCATCTGATAACTCACTGATTTGTCTGTGATGGGTCACTGAGGCCAGTGGTACTCTTCTTGCTCTATGAATGGAATGACTCAAGTGTTTGAAAGAGACAAATGACTCTAAAAACCAACAAAGGATGAATTTGCCTATGTATAAACATCCTTGTTTGTATGCCAGTTAAGACATTTATGCACAGTACAGCTATTCTTCAAGCACAGGTGTATGCAAGTTGAAATAAAGCTGAGGGGGAAATGGCAAATGGATCTTACATCTCAGACAGAGAGACTTGGGAGCAGGCTAACTCCCTGGCAAGAGAGAGAGAGTGGTACAGCAGACACCTCCAGCCCCCATCTATCCCCTGGGTTTCCCACAAAAGAAAATTGCTGCAGGTCCCATGCAGCCTGCGTGTCCCAGCAAGTCCCTAGATAGGATGTTTGGAGTGGTAGGACTCCAGGGCACAGCACCACACAGGCCCACAGGTCATGTTATAATGAGTTGAAGATGATCAGAGAGAGGTAATGGACAACTCCAATTCCTGAAAACAGCTTGAGAGTGATTTTGGTGTGCATTAGAAGAAGGAAAAATAAGCATAAAAGTAAAAGCCGTTCAGAAGTATCCGCCATCCCCTTCAGAGCTAGAAATGTCGTAAAGCATGTTTTCCTATCATAAAGGTCTGGTTTTCAGTGTTTTGTCTTCTTTTTTCTTTTTTGTCTTCAGTTTTCTTCATCTTCTTTTTTTCTTCTTCCATCAGAAAGTGACCTCAGAAAACTGATTTAAAAATATCATCGATATTGAGATGCTTCTGTGGAAGATTTTAGTTAAAATAGACTAGCATGTATTGACCAAATTCTCTTTGGGTGAAAGTGTTCCAACTGTCTGTAAAAGTAACCTTTTTCCAAAACTCCTTTTCAACTGAAATAATTAAAATGATCATTTTTAATCTCTTGTGGGTTTTTTTCCTTCTATTCTTCTTTTTTTTTTTCTTCTACTCTTTGAAGTATTTGTTTTGGTTGGTTTGTTTTCTCAGACATCTGATACTTTTAATAAGTAAATGCATCCATGAAATGTTGCATAGAAAAGAAAGAAGAGGAAATATCTTATGTTAGACCAATGAACATATTTAGGAGAGGGTTTGAAGTAAAACACTGATAATTGCTGCATATCTGAAACACTAGCAGCACATAAAAAATGTCAGCATTTTCTTCTGGAAAAAATACTTATATTCATTCTGCATCCAATGCATTCTTATGTGTCTTAGCTTCAGCCTTGACTACAGCGTATTATTTTGTCATAACTCACTTCCTTGGTAAACCATAAAGCAGAAGCTGGAGCTCCATAGCTCATGTCTTAAAACTTTAGAGGGCTCTGAGGTCCAGACAAAGCTTTTGAGAAGCAGAAGAAAAAGTAGCAGTGCGGGGCCCACTCTGGTGAGACCATCACAGACCCCAGACCCACCTCATGCCTTCAGCTAAGAGCAGCGTTGCTGAGTGACACTTTTTCATAGAGACAGACTGATGTTCAGTGGTACTTAAAGTCAAACCAGCCACGTGCTAAGATCTGTCTGAAGTCAGACATCTCTTTGGAGTGGAGCAGGAGCATTTTCAGAGATAAGTGTGTCAGCAGCTGGGACCATCATCTCCCATGGCCTGCTGGGATGATATCTGCTTGCCTTCATATCACATCCAAAACAGAGCCCAGAGCAGCAGTTTAGGGCAAATGTTTAATGCAGATATTGCCATTGCATGTCTTTTCTCTCTGCAATAGTGGTGATTCCAAGCTTCCGCCCACAGCCTGCTTTAAAGACAGTATTGTGGAGGACAGTGACGCCCACAGTTTGGTACTAAGTCTGTTGTCAGCTCTCAAAGTTTCTCACAGAGTTTAGCTCAGCTATTTAAGGCTGATGAGATCATGCTGTTTAATAGACCAGAGACCACATACAGATGATTTACCAGCACTTTGGGGAACCACAGTTTCAAAATCGTTGAGGAAAGCTAATCCTAGGACTTGATTCTGGCAGGTAAGATCAGCCACTGGAATTGCTCCTGTCTAGAAGGTGCAAAAAGCCTTGACTAAAGCAGTATTTTCTGGATTTACTTCTGTAACACTGTTATGACTTCATGGATACCTGCATTAATGTATTGGAATGAGAGAACAAACACAGCCATGAGTACTATAGATCTCAGCTTTGGCACCAGCACTTTCAGAAACCTTTGATTTCTTCTTGTTTGGTATCTGCTTTCAGTTTGTCTAAAGCTGCCTCTTTCCTCCTAGACTATGTCTTGTCTGTGAATGGAGCTGTGAATTCCCAACAAGAAGGGATCTATCCCTTCTGAGTGACTCAGTATTGGTGGCACTGTATGAATAAAAAGCTATATGAGCCCATGTGGTATAAGTGATTTCTCACAGCTCACAGAGAGGTTGTTCATGCTGGATATTGAGAGGAGGGGATCTGACTGGCATAATTCCATCTCATCTGCAGTCACTGAGTCTCTTGCATGATTCTGCAGGAGGATCAGGGGCAGGTACCTGTGTTCCACTGGATTTCCTTGCAGAGGCATCAGCGCTGAGTGCGTATAAAGCCACACAGCTGCTGTATTTGCTTAATGCTTTGTGGTGCAGATCCCAGCTAGGGCTCAGATTTGTGGCTGGGCTTGGAGCCTGCAAAGTAAAGGACTCAGAATTTGGCCTGGATCTGCCTGTGTGTTTATATAATGACAGAAAAAGCAAATTCCTTACAAGCAAATATGAGTCAAAACAAAAACACTGTGAAGGTCAGCTGAGCACAGCAGTGAGATGATGTTATCCTAGCCACATGTTCAACTCTTGAGCTGACAGACTGGCCAGAAGGACTCTTGGCCAAAAGTAATGAGAAGATGCCAGCTGGGAAACCACCCACTAACACCCCAGCTGGCTTCTCAAAACAACTGGAGCCTCAGCGTTTGACACTCTGCTCCAGGCACAGCTGCAGGGCACAGCCTAGCCACAGAGTAACACCAAGGGCTTCTCACACAGTTCTCCAGCAGAAATACTCTGCATGGGCAACACTGTAATAAATCCTAATTTGTAAGGATTTCCTTTTTTTTCATGAGAGGAACGGAAATGTATTTAAGACTAATTTTTTTTTTTTAATTTATTTTTATTTTCAACCTAGCTGGCATGGCATTAATCCACCAAGTCAAACTCTGGTTTTGGGATTTATTTTTTTTCCTAAATATATTGGTTAGCATCTTGCTTTCAGCCAAGATACTATAAACAATTCACAGACACAGATCCTATCCAGAGTTAATTAAGGTTGATCAAAGCTTATGTGCAGTCCAACTCCTAGTGCTGAGGATAAAAGCATTGAGGTCTTTGTTAAGGATGTGCAGTCCTCAGAAATACATATCCCCTCTTATTGGTTTGAATTTAATTTAATTTCATTATAACCTCATGTCTACAAATGCCCTTCTATGAAGTAATAACACTCTCTTTGCAACTCTTCTTGGAAAAGTTTCGAAACTATTGGGAGGCATTCGCCATAAATGTGTATTTCATTTCTAGAGATGCAGTAATGTGTTTGCGATAGACGTTTTGAGGAGTTACATTTTATTATGATCACTTTTGTTGTAGGAAGGGTCCAGCTTTGATCAGGCTGATTGAGTTAGGTACTGTATTTAGGGAGAGTTGAAGCCTGGAAAAGTTTCCAGGCTACATGAACAACACAGGCAGGAAATCCTGTCCACATTCTACAAACAGATTGCAGAGACATCAGGACTAAATCTAGAATTGATACCTAAAATTCTGGCAGTATATTCTGTCTATCTGAGCTCCCTGTCCATTCACCCATTCTGAGGCAAAATCTGGATTTGCAGTAGCCTTTCTATTTGCCTTTCCAGATAAAAGAGAACCTTGTCCACTGAGTGGGGGAGAATTTAGCAAACAGCAGCTGGATATCTCTTGTAAACAATTTGCAATTTGCATGCTACGTATTTGTTACATATAGTTTAGAGAAAGCTGAAGAAATTAGTATCAGGACTTTTAATAATAGCTTTGTTTGCTCAATGTCATACAGAATAAGTAAGGTGGCTAGTACCTCAAGTGAGCACCATCTCTGTCACCAGACTAGGTTTCACTAATAGATACAACTTTCATTGCAGACAGTATGGCACTTCACAGTCCCAGATAACAATTTCAGGTTGTTTTACTTCTTGCACTTGCAGGAAGAATTACCTGGAGGTGTTACCCTCTGCATCACTGCCTAACAGGTTCTAAAACATGCTCATCTTTATGACCTTCAAACTCTTCTGAGTCTCAAACATGTTTGCTTCTGAAGAGCTATATACAAAGTACATGCATCCTCTGCCCAGAGGAGTAGTTTTGTCTGTGAAAGCACAGTCTGGTATGGGAAAGCCCTGTGATCCATCCTTTGACAGGACAAGACCTCATATGCAACACTGCACAAAAGAGCTCTTTTATGTTACATACAGGGACCAGGTGTTTCACCCTGATCATAACCATCTCCTAGTTCTGTTTATGAGCCTACTTGCTTCAGGACAACTACTCATTAAATTGCTCTGATACAGAATTAATAATCTTGGCTAAATATGTCCCTCTCGTAAGTCCAGCCTGCCTCACTTCTCATGAATGTAGCAGGAAATCTCCCTAAACACAGCAAAATTGTTCCATTATTCTTTTATGCCAATATGCTAAATTATATAGCCAGCTAATTTGTGTGTTTGTTGGTTTGTTTTTATTTTTTTTCATTCCCTTCACTTTTCTATGTGTGTGTATATTGCCGATCTGGTAGTCTCCAGGACAAAGCTTTCTTCTTATACTACAGTATAGTAGTATGTAGTTCCTCACGGAACTTTCTACATGTAAAGGTAACTACCTCCTGTTTTTCTACTATTGAGATTTTGCAATACACATCTGAGGGCTTTAGAAATGTCACCAGACTTATTCCAGTGGGCCACTGAAGGCCATCTCTAGACCAAAACAGAGCTTCCATTTGGAATGGAATATGATTTTGAACTGGGAACCCAGAAGCAGGATTTTAATTTCTATTGTTCTAGTCATTCACAAGTCTTCAATTAGTTTCGCTGTCAGGAAGAAAAAAAGATTCTAGCAAAGTATAAAGCAAAATGTCAACATTTATTGACTGTTTGGTTTTCTTATTAGAATGGAAGCTGATCAAACTAGTAATGAGTAGAAGCTTTGTGTTCACAGTTATTAGAGAGTCAAAAGTCTTGATGAACTTTGTGTTCTGCCTAGAAAAGCACTCTGGCCTGCATGGCTACTGTTTCATGCTCCTTCGTAGAATTGACTCTTTCCTTAACTGTTGAAGCAACAGAAGTATTATTCTCTTCCATAAGAAAAAAATAAATTAAAAAAAAAAAAAAAAGGATATCATCAGTTTGTTGACATCATTTCTTAAGCAGATAAGAAATTGTAAGCATTTGCTCTAGGCTATATTTCAGGAAATAAACCACTTCCCTGGGCTTGGTTTAGTTAACAGTTTAAAAGAGGGATTCTCTTACTCTCTACCGTAGCTAAATGAAAGATCACTAGCGTAAGCAAGATATGATGAAATGTCAAGTTTCAGATTTGAAGTACAAGGAAATGGCATTTTTTTTATCAAATTTTACCATCTAGATTTTTTAATGAAGATGGTTTCTGCTGCCTTTAAATGAATTTCAGCTTCTATGTTTCCTCCTAAACAGCTTACTATCTACTAGACCTCTCTTCACTGTAATTTGTAAGGACAGCTCTATATACATTTGAATTCTTCTGGTGTTTTAATTGGATGTGTCTCCAGTGTAGTACTGTAAGTATCTCTTTTAGCATCAGTGGTTTAGCATCCTCTGGAGCAAAGTGAACCAATGACTTAATTAACTTCCACTTGGGCAGTTATTTGCTCTGGGAACCTGCAGGAAGTATTATTCTGTTTGAGGGTGACAAATGAACGTACATGAGGTACCACACGCCACCCAGTGGGAGATCTGACAAGAAACATAATTTATTTCATTAGTGGTGCCAAAATGGGCTTTCAAGCTGAAAACCTAAATATGTAGCAGTGTCTTAGAAGAAGAGGAAACAGCATGGGCTTTGTCTGAAATAATTGATTGTGTACAGTTCATAACATATATTTCCATGGGAAAGTTTAAGTTTAGTGTCACTCTTCATCCATCATATTGTAGTTTGTTAGGTGTTAGCCTAAGTGGTGGATAAAATAAACAGTCATAAATACTTTTGGATTTGGTATATTTATCAATCACATTATGAAAAATAGATTTAAAAGAAAATAACTAGCCTTGCGTCAGAATTAACTTTGGTGTTTTAAAACATATTTATAATTGTTCTGAGTATTACAGATATTGAAACATGGCTTCAGACTCAAAGATCCTGAGCTTTCTTCAGATTTATTGTAATTTATAGAGTAAAAGTTAGTGGTGGCCTATAATTACCCACAGAACCAAAGTTTCCTGAGTGAAAACTTGAGATCAAAGGGCATGAATAATAGCCTTAAAGGCATCTCCCCTTACACAGGCTACTCTTAGCCCCTCTGCTGTCCTTTGGTATAAATTAAGCACCTTAGGATGAATAAAACATGAAGCACAGAAGGTTTAGATTTCACAGAAGATGAATGGTTGGATTATTGATGGGAAAAGGAGCATGGGAAAGTATAAACCATGGAGATCTAAAAATTTTAAACTCTGTAAGCAACCACCTTCGCTTTAGTAATTTTTAAAAATTTCTTTTTCGTCATTTTGTCCCAGTCCTTTCTGTTGATAAGGCAGCTGGGTTGTTCTGTGTCACTGAGCTGCACTTTTAAGCAAGCTCAGAAGCCTTTCACAGCTCATTCTCTTGATTTCAGTGGGCATAGGACCAGGCCATAAAACCACAAGAGCAATCACTGGTTGTTAAAAACCATACAAGCACTTACATTCAATTATAATGAAAAAGGTGCATACCTCTTGTGTCTCATGAAACTCAGACTTGAAGGCTGTTTGCTTCCTCATATATATAGCATGAATTGAGTTCCTTCCTGATGTAAAGTTCATTGCCTTTCACTAGTGTTACACGTACTGAATTTAATTTATTTCATATCCTGTCATGGTACAGATGTATGCAACCATAGGAATTAAGAAAGAAGGATCAAAACCCTTTCTACTGTAGATGTTGGTTCATAGAAAGATATTTTGCAGGATGAATGGGTGCATGAGGAAAAAGCTTTGTATTTGTTCTTGAACAAAATTCTGTATTTGTTTTCTATAACAATGTTTTCTTTGAAGGGAAAAAAAAATGAGGACAAAGAGGACAAATGTTATTCTGGGAAAGAATAACATTAAATTCTTTTCTCTGTTAGCTGTGAAAATGGCTGACTCTTCAACTTGGCCATATTTTGTTAGGAATCAGAATCTTAACTTTTCAAAACTTGGACGTTTGAAAAATTATTTGGTTTGTGTTTAACTGTATTGAAATCAATCACACCAGTCTCTTTCTGCTGCAGTCAAACTCTCAATTCAGCTTCCCTTGCAAACCAGAGAGCTGTACTATTATAATCATATATCATTATGGATCATAGGATTCTATGGTCCAGCTATCAGGTCAGTCATGCAAACATAGGAAAAGTGGATTTCATACCCCTTCTGTTGATTAACATTAGGCCTTTGAATGAAGGTCATCTGCTTTCCAGGAAGTTGAGTCAGGCTTTGTCTCTCCTCTTAAAGCTGTTCCACTTTATAGAATACAATTAAAAATTCATTGGACTAGCAACAGGAACCCAGGTGTCTCACACCCCTTGGGACTGGTCTAACCACTGTCTTATAGAGTCATTTTCACACTCTCTTGCTGGCTCAATAAATATTAAAGTATTTTATGCAAAGTAAAAGACCCTCTCTATGAGAAATGGAAAAAAAATGCATTCAAAGAATACTGTATAAAGTGGTGATTACAGCAGCCACAGGGGAGGTGAGACTTCTGCCTTTAATCTTTGCTCTGGATCAGGAAAAAAGAGTTTTGAATCTCCCCCCTCCTCATGTGGGATTGTGCTTATTTTTGGAAATCAGAAAAAAAAAATAAAAAAAATGAAAAGGTGCACTGAAAAGCCCTCATCATACCTTTCTGAGTGGGATTCCTGATTCGATGTGCAGAAAGAATATTAATTGAGAAAATTGTAATGGTAAGGTTGGGGTTGTGGATTTTTTTTGTTGGCAGCATATTGAAATTCGACGTAAAATTTTTCTTAGTTCAGTTTATTTATGCAAAAGGTCCAAAAAGTCTTAGAGTGAACTAAACAGCAATTTTTCATATTTATCTTTAAAAAAAAAAAAATCAACTAAATAAATACATCAAAAACATTTCCATGCCTCTCTAAACTTCTGTATTTTTTTTTCTCTATTTTTTTTTTCTCTTTTTTCCCAATTATTTGATGGGAGAGCTGTGAGTTGAAGTTTTTTTTGCTAGATTGTAGCCAAAAATTCTAAACCTATTTTTTGTTCCCCCTGTGAAGTATGACAGGAAAAAATATAATTTTTCAAGTAATTTTTATCTTATCTCTGAATAGGTGTAGTTATGCTTAAATTGTCAGGCTTCAGGAAAACTTTGAGCTCCCAGAGCTGATCCAAAGCCCTCTGAGTGGGTGACAGTCTTTCTGTTGACTTAAGCTGTTTATAGAGAGGACACCATCAGAGTTAAAACCTACTGACTGGCAATCTGTGTCTGTGTAGTCTTGTATATTAAGACAGAGGTTTACAGGAAGGAGAGATACCTAAAGCTATCTCAATATTACATAAATTTAATTAATTATGCTTTTGATGTAAGGATATTTTTATTTATTGTGTGGGTTGAGTTTTTTTTTCCTGCTACATTATGGACATAACATATTGACATTGAGGACACTGGAGGCTAATGAATTCCAATCAATACAGGCACAATGAGCCAGGCAATACGCACACTCAGAAACCCTCAGCAGTCAGTTCTAGCAAACAAAGCCATTTTATAATACATGAGCACACTCTTTGCATTACACTGTGGAATAAAAGGGGTAGTTAGTTTAGGCAATCATGAAAAAATAAATCTCAAGGAGCAAATATTCTCACAACAGTTTTCTGACAATAAGAGCATTTCAAAAGGAAAGGGAGTTCACAGGTCATTCTTATTAAGTGCTTGACTGATTTATTTTAACACAGCTCTCCCTTCTGCTGGAGCTGGGAGAACTGAGATGTATTTTTTTTCTCCAGAAAGGCCTCCTAACGCTGGGCTGGGCTGCTGGATGGAGAGGTTGAGCACTATTATCCCATCGCATTAGTTGCAGCTCACTTCCATTATCCCAGCCAATCTGCTCTGGGAAGGAGAATTTTCCAGCTTGAATCTGCTCCCTCTGCTTCTCCCTGAACTCCAGAGCCTGCCAAGTGCCCCTTTAGGGACAGTTAGGTGGTTGTTGTGCTTGTCCTTGCAAGCTAGATAAACTATTCACTCTATCCACTGCCCTTTCCTATAATATTTATTTAAGTAATAGCCCAATTCTGCCTCTGGAAGCTGTCATTTTTTTAATCTGCCTTAAAGCATTTGTGATGTCTCACAAAGGCAGACTGCATTGACTATTAAAAAACATAACATGGGATATAATTCCTCACCAATATCATAAACTATATCTTTTGGGACTCCAGCTATGCTTTTAATTACATCATTACCCTAATTATCTTATTAACATCCTCTGGTGTAGGCAGCCCTTTACAGAAGAATAAAATAAAGGCTTTTTCTTTGCCCCTGTGGCAGGCTCTTGATCAAATGTTCAGAAACTATTACACTAATCATAACCATTTCACAGTTATCTTCCGCTTTCCCCATCTGTTTGCCCATATCTACTTGTCTCCTGCCATATCCTCAGACTGTAAGCTCTCTGAGGCAGACTGACTTGCAGTTTTGCACAGTGTTTGTTCCTAGTTGGGGTGCAAGGGCAGCTGAACAGTTATAATGATAGATTTGTTTTCCAGATAATCAATAATGTAATTATATTAAATTGTAACATTTTTGCCAGTGGACTTTCTTACCTTATAATCTTAGAATACTGTGTAGCATTTCCAAGACAATTGGGACCAGCAATTCATATATTAATTAAACAGATTGATAAATAGCCACTGAAGCACTTTGGCTATAATAAAGGTGAATGTTTCTTCCTTTAGCGATAGACATTCATGAGCTCAACACTTTGCAGAAGTGAGACATGAAACACTGGAAAGACAATTTGATTATGTCTTGTCATCCCAATTCATACTTCTCATTTCTCATAATTAGTTAAGACCCTTCATCTACTCGTGACATCCACACAGCTCTTCTACAACTGTTATTTATCTCCATCATTTATTCCTGCTTTGCAAACGTGACATTTTTACAATACTGCTTAGGAGAAAATTATAGATCAGACTAAATGGTAACACTTTTTTTTTTTTTTTTCATTTTATTTATAGCAAGAAGAAATGTGAATTGAAACCTGTGTTCATCAAAGAGAGCATTGGTTTGAGAACACTGGATGTTGGTTTCAGTAGTAACGGAGTACAAGCTGAAAATATGATACAGCTGTGCTGATCTCTTTGTGATTATTTTGAAAAGCTGGCTATCTGCCCCATCTGACAGTCTGTGAACATGGCAAATCATTTAAGATTCATGCCGCTCCTGTTTTGGCATAAGATATATGAATCATGTGGTCACCACTTCCCAAATTCGTAGTTGATTAGAAAAGAGTTAATAACTAATGTTTTGGTCATGACGTGTTCCGTTGTTCCATAATAAAATTGATTGTAAAATGAAATATCAAGGCATAAAGGACATTTTGTGTCATGATTCTTAAGTCATGGAGTACTTCTTTTTTAGTACATCTTAAGGAGTTGATTTCTAACTTTGGAAGTTTCCTAGAGATTTGATCAACTTGGTATCCCTGAATGTCAGGCATGGTCGTAGATTCATGGTATTCATAGATTCTTGTTTGACTCCAGAGGCTTCTATGCCACTCTATAATCAGCTATTTACTATCACTTCTGGCGAGTGACAAGAGAATACACCAAGTTGTATTTCACCTGTGCTTCAAAAGTCTATGGAAAGTTTGCAATTAGATTTTCTTAAGTCACAACATATTCACTTGTTATTTTCCTGTTTGGTTTTGGTTTTGGTTTTGGTTTGGTTTGGTTTTGGTTTTTTTAGTGAAGTTGAAATATGTATTTGAAATTAGTGTCCTTGAAATATGATTACATTAGGTGGTGAAAGGATGATTTTTATCCTGGACATATCCCCAGCAAAGAAAGATTTTATGGCCTCAGATCATTTCTAGGTGTGGGTCTTCCTTACATTTACACCATTTGTGTTAAGCAAGTTTGAGTGTGAAAAAAAACCCTGGGGTGTAGCACTCCTGATCCTAAGTCCACCTGGGCACAGTGCTTATCTACATGCCATTTCAGAACAAAGCTGATAACCTAATTAGATGACATGCTGGGTGATTCTCAACATAGCAGTGAGACAAATCACTTCACCAATTCTTCCTCTGTGATTCATCATTATCTCTGAGCATGTCTGTGACCCCAATAGCTGACTTGAGAGGAGCTTCTCGGTATCAGCATCACAAATTGGCCCTGTTAGAGAATCATGAGCTTCTGCTTATCTGAGTTTTAGCTTTTGTCCTTTTCTATGGCTAAGCCAGCACAAGTTAAAAGCAGGCGTTTTGGGTGGAGAAAGAGACAAAGTTAGAGCTAATGTCAAGTAAACTGGAAGTTTGCAGGTCAAGAAAAGCACAAAAGGGCAGTGCATAATAATCCAGCTACAGCAGGCATAGCCTGTACATCTGAGCTTTGCAAGCAGATATGTCATATGCAGCATAAGCTGCAAGGGCAGAAAAAGGCAATTGCCTCTATAGATGTTAGCATAACATCAAACTTCTTACTTCATCTGACCTAGCAAGCAGCAACCACAGTCCTGGTTCTTCACTGCATGGTGAACAAGGAAGGAGGAAATACTGTCACCAGCCATCCTAGACCCCATGGAAGAGCCATCCTACATGTCACAGTAAAGCTACCAAGCTTGTGAGGCAATGTGCACCAGCCTTCTAGGGCATTGTGGGAATTCAAGCAAATGCTGTCTCATACTGCTCAAATAATAGTCTGCGTACTTCATCAAACAAGGCCTCTAGTTTACTCACTGTGGGTGCAGAGCACATGCGTACACCTGCCATACATTTGGCATCAAAGGCATTGTGGAGCTTATGTTCCAAAGCAAACATGCAACTGACAGCAAAACACAGCAATCAAAAGCAGACAGTGCTTCAACTTGATGTAATGTAAGAAACATGAATTTGTAACAAATGTGCTGATTTTATTTTTGTCTTCTAGTGCTATACAAGAACATTCTTTTGATGATAACTTGAGTAAACAAGAAGTCTGTCGAAACTTCTGCAGTCAGAACAACAGGAGTTGGATAACATTTTTGGCTTGTGGGGTTGTGGTTTTTTTTTTTTTTTTTTTTTCTTACTGGTGGCAACTGGAAATGCACACATTGCCCAAAACGATGGGAAAAATTGTCAGCATTGCAGCAGTACCCACTGCCCAACTTCCTGAATGAAAACACTCCTTATTTATCTGTGAAAATTAATGCATCTACAACCTTGGTTTGAGATTTGAGAAGTCAATTTCTTTGGACTAATAGTATTGTTCAATATTGCACATGAGTCTTGAAATCCATGACTCAGACTTTATCCTCCTAATATCTGATCTGTTTTATCAACCTAGTCTTCCTCTCTCTAGTTTGCATTTACCTGTCATAACTAGGATAAAACAAGCTCCTAGGAAGAAGCACAGTCATACAGTAGACATTAAAAATATTTGAACATGAAAGGAAGCAGCCTAAAATTTAGGGGGTTACCTTAGCTTCCCAATTCAGCAAAAGCTACGACTGACTGGAAGGTTAATAAAAGAAGATCATGATTTACAGCTTAGTCAATGAACAATTATTTGAAATTTTTTCTTTACATGGAGATTTTTTTTAAATTCATTAGTTAGGTCTGTTAACATTTCCCTTTCAAATTATCATGCTGCTATGAAAATAGCAAAGAAAAAATCACAATGCAATGAAGTTCTTATCACAGTAAAATTAATGTCCATGGAGAAAATGAATTCCCAGCTAACATGTGCAAGAAATCAATAAAAATACCGAAGTGATAAAACACCATTGCCAGGACAGGGGGTCTTGGAGTGTGTACTCTACACAAATGTAATTCGCTGACTGTAGTAGTCATGTTTATATAATAATGGGTAATATTTATAACCTCCTTTTTTGCTTATATTTTATTCAGTAGTTGTAAATTCTCTAAAATGACCAGCAGCTATCCCAGAAATCTTCATGCCTTCCCACTGAGACCATCAGTCCCATTTATTTTTGGTTATGCCATGACCACAGATTTCACTGCAGCTATTTGCTGCAGCTCTTACCCAAGTAACACCTCCTTAGGGGAAGTGACCTTTCAAATGTGTCTCCAAGATTTGTAAAAGTATTCCCTTTCTTTAGAGTATGTGTCAGTTTGGAGTGATGGTTTCATCCAAAGTATGCCACTGGTGACCATCTAGTCTCACAACATATTCTTACTTTTCATAAAATGATCACTTCTCTTGATGGCAGCAGGTTAAATTAAGTTGGGTTTTATTTTCCTGACTCTTTACTTTTAATGTTGGGTCCAACACCTTATTAATATTTTCTATTCTCTGTGGGGCAAATAGCACCCCATATCAGATCCCTTGGTAACACTCCACAAGTCAGTCATGCTTAGCATCACGAAGAGTGTGGCTCCACAGGGTTTTTATTAGCATTCTTTGTTGATGTTGGGTTTGGTTTGGTTTGTTTTTTATTTTGGCAACATTTTCTTCCTTACCTAAGGATCATATCGACTAGTGGTTGCAATCTAAACCTGTACTAAAACTGCCTAAAATAACACTAGCTAAACTGTGGCAGAATTTACTATGTAATAAATTTCTATTAGATGTATAGCTGGTTTAGCAAAAAACACAAATATATTTGTCCTAGATAATTTAAACAGTATCATCTATGTCTGCTTTCCTTCAAGGTGATGATTTATCTTTATCTTTAGCATGACTTTATCACTCTTTGCCATAGTTTTGGCTCATGTGCTAATCCCTGCCAATGTTCTTTATTTCACTGTTCACTTTGGGTTGTTATAAAACATTTTTGTCCTTCCTCTAAGGTGGTTTTGGACCACAAAAGAACTTTTATATAACCCTTTGAATGTACACTCCTATAACACCTTACAATTGTCAGGTTGTTTCCTTTAAGTAAAACCTCATCTAGGACTGAATAGTCTCCCTTGTGAAGCTCTTGGAAAACTCTGATCCTGCCACCCCATGCTCATAACTGATTATTTTCTACAGTGTTATCTCAGATGTAGCTGTGACAGTCTTGGTCCACATCTAACCTGAGACCTGATGATTTTGTTCACGTGTTGACAACTTTATCATCTAGTCACAGACATTGTACTGTTTGCCCAGGAAGTGTTACTGTAGTTAATAAATTTTTCCCACTTTTCTATTAATTTGAAAGTTTAGGTTTGTATTATAATAATTTCCAGTTCTCAAACACTGGAACAGTTTGCCAGATCCCCTTCTGATAGCAGTAAATAATGTCTAACCAACTTCATTTTAAAAGTGTATAAAAAGAGGCAAAGAGAATGATGTGAAGCTTCTTATTTCCATTGCTTAAGGTCAATGCCTCCTTTTGAGCAGACTGAAACTCATTTTTGGTTAGTGGTTACTGTGGTTAGTGTGATACATGAATGCCGATTCTTTTCAATCACACTACTGTAAGTAGACTCGACTAGAGTCTTTCTTGGAACTTTCATAGAAAAAAAAAAAAATCAGATTTCTGCTTTCTGTCATAGAAGCTATGTACTACTGGGACCTTTAACAAACTCATCAGTTTCAGAACCTCCTTAAACCACTAGGTTTATTTTTTTTTTTCATGGTTTAATTTAGGCAGCAAGTTTTATCACAAATGTCCCTGTATGATTTAGCATTAAGATGAACTTGGAAAATGTTTTTGTTGCATCAGGCATTTTAGTGGTGACTTCAGCTTTATTATAATCTGCATATATACCTAGTTGTGTTAAGGTTTCCAACAGATATGTTATGTCTATTATATAGAACCTGCATCATGGTTATTCAGATTTGGGCCACAATCTCTGTTTCTTTTCAAAATTCCAACAGCTCAGAGCTATTGATCATGGCTGTCTAATGTTTTGTTTTTCTAAAGCAAAAGAATTTCTTGGGTGGGTCTTAGTATTGCCTATAGCATAGATGTACAACTGGTATTATATAAACCAGCTACATACAGCCTAAAGAAATACATCATTTTGTCCCTGGCCCCTTTGTATGTTTTCTCTTTTTCTGGATAAGATGGAAAAAGTCTGTGAGTCAGAAGGATTTCCCACGTGATGCACTGGTCCTGGTCTCTACCTTCCGCAAAAGTCTCTTAGGTCTCTCTGCTTGTCATGTCATTTAATATATGTATAATGAACAAAATTATTGTTTTAGAAGTGTTCTGTAAATCAATTTTTCTCAGAAAGGCCAGTTTTAATGAGAGTGCACTGTGCTTTGGTTCTGCACTTGCATAATAAATCTGATATTCCTGGGATGAGTGTACAGTATATCTGGAGAAACAATATAGAGTGGGCCTCTCATTGCCCATATTTAGCTGCTGTTGCTACATCAGTTCAGTGGTGGTGTGAACATATATTCAGACATACCCAAGAAGACAGCAGAGGAAGCAGGCAGAGAGCACCATGAATGTCACCTTTTTGAAAAATGTACTTTGCTTGACGTTATTCTTCCTAGGGTGCTAGGGGAGTCTCTCTTCTGATTTATTTTAACAACCCCAAGACAATGTTGGAAGGAAAAATTCATTCTACACTTAGATAATCAAAATACATGAACTCAGATATCCTCGACGATTATTCTGCCAAAGTTAAAAACATTAGTTTTCTTCTGGGTTTATACTGAAAAATCCTTCTTCATCTTTAAAAGTTCTGTGCTCTTGCTCAGACATACATGTTCAAACGACTTGAGTCTCACTGCGTAGGGTGGCGACATCTGACAAGAAACCAAGTTAAGAACTACTCTTTCCTAAGTTTACCTACTTATTAAGCTACTTTATTCAACTATAACTGCCAGGCTCATAGTAATTCCAGATTTCTTTGACTCCATTACATCATGTGTTTCCTTCATGCTCATGGGATTTTGTGTATATGTAAATGCAACACATAGATTATTCACAACAGCGTCAGAACCTCTGTGGTGGCTTGGGAGGAGTGCCCTACCTCTACACTCAAAAATAAGAAGTGATTGGATGCTTTTGTGTGTGTATGTGTGTGTGTGTCTATATTGATGGCTCTATTTATCACTACTTTGATAATTTTTTTCTGGTGTTTTCCATCTTCTTTCTGGGTATCTCAGTTCTTTATTAAGGCTACTGCTCTTGCATGTGACAGGTGCATAATTTCTCCTGAGTGTAAATAGGATCAACCTTCTAATCCTGCTATTTTTTATGTCTATATCTCAGATCCATCTCTACAAGCAAATGGAGAGGGTATCCATTTATTTTTCAAAATGTAAGACAGCTTTTACTCAAGCAGATCTCCATGATATATGTTATTAATGACTACTATTCACTGCATTAAGGTGATACATAGAAATGACACCTGACAGTAGTATTCCATCTTGCCACATGCCCACAGAATCAGCAAATGGTTCAGCTTTTGGTCTGTATCTAAAGAGATGTCACAGAGAATATATCACGTACATATTAAACACAGATAACTAAAGGCTGAAATTAATTCAAAACTCTGTAAACTTTTTCTAACAAAACTAGTGATTAAATTTCTATCATTACTGAGGAATTTTCTTTGTTATGAAACTCAGCTCAGGTTTCAAAAGGTGCAAGTGGTAGACAGAGATATTTCTTCATTGTCAATTTTTTTTGACTATCTGATTCCCAAGACCTGAAGGCTGTTCACCTGTGGTCAGTAGAAACACAGAGCAGAAATATGGAACTGTAGAAACATAGTAGAAACAGAGAATTTATATATTATTTTCTTTTCTTATGAAAGTTTGTGCCTGACAAATTGGTGGCCTTTTAAAATGGAGCATCAGTGGATAAGGGAAGAGTAACTGATGTCATCTACCTCAACTTGTGCAAATCATTCAGCGCTATCCTGCACGACATCCTGGTCTCTAAATGGGGAAGACATTTTATTTGGATTTAATGAATGGACCTCTTGGTGAACAGGGAATTGGCTTCATGGCCACACTCAGAGTTGTGTCAGTGGCCCAATGTCTACGTGGAGACCAGCGATGAGTGGTGTTCCTCAGGGTTCGATATCAGGACTGGTGCTATTTAACATCTTTGTTGGTTATATGGACAGTAGAATTGAGTGCACCCTCAGCAAGTTTGCAGACAAATGCTGTGTGCTATGGTCAACATACTGGAGGGAAGGGATGCCATCCAGAGGGACCTTGACAGGCTTGAGAGAATTGAGAGGTAGGCCCAGGCCAACCTCAGGAACTTCCACAAAACTAAATGCAAGGTCCTGCGCCTGGGTTGGGGCAGTTCCAGGCATAAAGACAGGCTGGGAGGAGTATGGATTGAGACAGTGAGTCTTTCTCACTGAGGAGAAAGACTTTGGGGTACTGGTTGATGAAAAGCTCAACATGAGCCAACAGTGTATGAGGACAGACCAGAAAGCCAACCGTATCCTGGTCTACATGAGAAGAAGTGTGGCCATCAGGTTGAGGGAGGTGGTTCTTCCCATCTACTCCACTCCTGTGAGACTCTATCTGGTGTACTGCATCCACCTCTGGAGCTCCCAACACAAGAAAAACACAGACCTGTTTGACTGGGTCCAGAGGAGGGCCATGAAGATGAGCAGAGGGCTGAAACACCTCTCCTATGAGGAGAGGTTGCGAGAGTTGGGGTTGCTCAGCCTAGAGAAAGAAGAATCTGGGGACACCTTCTTGTGGCCTTCTAGTATCTGAAGGGAGCCTACAAGAAAGCTGGGGAGGGACTTCTTACAAGGGCTTGTAGTGATAGGACAAGGGGTAATGGCTTTAAACTGGAAGAGGGTAGATTTAGATCAGAAATAAGGAACAAGTTCTTCACTCTGAGGGTGGTGAAACACCAGAACAGGCTGTCCATGGAAGTTGTAGATGCTCCATCACTGGCTATGTTCATGGCCATGTTGGATGGGCCTTTTAGTAACCTGGTCCGGGAGATGTATCTGCCTGTGGCAGGGGTTTAGAACTAGATGATCTTTAAGGTCCCTTCCAACCCAAATCATTCTATGATTCTGTGATTCTCCTGAAGTGACTTGACATTTTCCAGAGACATTGGAGAAATATCTTTACTTTTAAAAAATAGGTGAAATGGTGTATGTGAAATGTTCTTCATAAAAACAAACCAGTGAAGCTAAGCTAGAGAGGAATTTATTACCCAATGAAGAAAGACATCTTTTCGAAAACACAGAAAGAAGCAAGATAGATATGTATATACAGCAAACCTTGTCCCATTCACTAAACTATGTTGTGGATGCATCACCTTCTGGTAATACAGCATAAGACAGTTTCTATGCTTATGCAGTTTTTGTTTCTCCTTTGACAGTGTTATGACAGAATTCTTTGTAGTGTGAACTGTTGTCTCAGAAAAAGCACTAGAAAATCCTCTAAATGGTAAATGCCATCTGCCTTGGCCAGATTCCTTAGCTGACCGACAGACCTGTAACCCATATTATTGGCTGTTCTGAGTTGAAGCTTGTGTCACTTATTTCTTAACATTAACCTGTCCTGTTCCAGACACTACTGATATTCTGATTTACGCGTGTGGAAATGACTTTCTTCTGACTGAGAACTGTCCTAACATAAATTGCTGAAATGAAATTACAGCATTTCCACTAACTCCCAACTGCTGTGAATGAGGCAGAACCTGCTGTTCTCTCTAACACAATTTTTGTGGTTCCTGAAAACAGCTTTTGTCTGATACTAGCTGTGGTAGTAAAAATTCAAAGTCGGAAGTGGATCACAGCCAACCCTTCCACTTGTGCACAAGATAAGTATGCCATTAACCATGTCTCTTAAAGTTATTTATCTCATGCAAGCAAATGAGTTCAAAGCCCTCCATTTACTGTTATATGACTGTAGATATCCGCTATCAGGTCTTTGCTGGCTAAAGCTGGGCACTTGACAGGGACACAAGTAGAGTTTGTAGTAGAATATGGCCTCTGAATATAGATGGTTTGTAAAATAATATATGGCAGCCAATGCAAACGTGTGCCCCCTTTCTCTATTTTTTTCTCACTCTCTCCAAAAGTGTATAAAAAGTACAATATTATCATCAACCCTCTCCTTTACATGTATGTATCCTGACATTGTGCTCTCCTCCTGAGAGACCTCTCAGAGACACAAAAGGGTCTGATGTACAGAATACTTGCATTGGATTGAGTTTATAGCATTTCATGGGAAAGTTTCTTCATCTCAGTATCTCTGTTTCTCCCATCATTTGATTCTTTCAGACGTTTTCCTCTTAGAGAATGTCCAAGATATTGTACAAACATCAGCTTGAACATCAGCTGCCGCAGATACAGCCTCTGAACTCGCACATCTTAATTATGTTTTGGGGGATTTTATTGATTCCTTTCTCCATTCTTTTCCCACCTTTCTCTGCTGAGATTTCTAGCTAGAAGCCTCAGTGCTAGGTAAATTGCTTCTGTGATGTGCTGGATAGAGAAGAATAACGCTTCAGCACTGAATAGAGTTATTGTGCAGTGGAGGCACAAGAAGCATACCTTGTAAGTGCTTTTTTCATTGGTGACAGGAGTATGAGCTCACACATTTTTACTGAGTGTAGTGATAGGCTGAGTGTAGTGATAGACTGAGTGTTCACACAGTCAGATGATGCATAAGAACTCAGTTACACAGTTCTATCTTAGCTCTACATACTAGACCTCAAAACACGCAGCTTGCTAGGCAGTCCTATCCTTCTGTGTCTTGCTTCTACCTCACATCAGCCTTGAATAGGCCTTTGGTGCTCTAGCTTGCATGAATACAAAGGAAAATGCTCCACAGGAGATACTATAGGCTCATATAGAAAAATATTGCCTGTAATTTCATGTATTGAAAAGAAGACATTTCCTTATTTGTCCACTTTCACACAGCAACTCAACAGCACAAAATTTTAATTAGCTTAATTCCTCAACATTAAACCCACAAATAATACTTTCCAAGAGATTTTCAGAAGTGGCAGCTCTAACGTTCTATGAAAGACATTTTTCAGGACACCAAGATTTGAAATTCAAGCTCTTTTAATTTTGTTCAGATGGAGGCACTTTGAATTAATACACACTTATCAGGATAATGGTACATATTGCACAAGAGCAGATGTGTCAAAGGGAGCTGTGTAACACATTTTTCAACTGCCAGCAAGAGCATGTTAATTAAGTGATTGTGTGCAACCACAGTGTTTTAACTTAACTGCTCAGTGATTTTGCTTGTAATATTCTAGGTACAACTATGATAATGTGTAAGCAAGAAAAATGGATGAAATAACAATAATACTAATAATTATAACACCTTAGGTATCTTTATTCTAGATGTTAGGAAAAAAGTTAAGGAAGAACTGCAATCACAACCACAAACAGATCTAGAATGTTTTATCATACAAATCAATGCAAGATAAAATTAAAAGGTC
>NW_008585980.1:6426-11115 GCF_000691845.1 Merops nubicus | reverse complement strand
GAAGAGCGTGCATGGAAAACTTGCAAACTATTTCCTAGTCTCCAGACTTGAAAATGGTAGAGAAGAACATGTGGCAATTACTGAACCATTTTTACTGCTTTAAAACAACACAGTTTAATTGGTTTGATATAAACATTGAAGCATATCTCAAGTATGAGCCAAGCAGTGTACTCAATCATGTTACTTTTAATGGAAATGGTCTTGCAAATAGGTTGCGCAACGAACGTTTGTCATAACTGCTAGCCTAGCAAGTCATGCAAGCACAACTAGATAAATAAGGTAATGTGTCCTGCCACTTGTAACCTAATCGTCCAGTATATTTCATTAGAAGGGTCTTAATTTTCATCCGAATGTCTTAGTCTTAATGAGAATGAGACGTTCGTTTGGCAGGAGCCCAGATCAATTTCATGAAGTAACAACAGCAACCATCTCAAACTTACGCTTTCCAGTAATTGCACTATATAATATGCTAAAAAAAGGAACATATAAACAAGCGAGCGAGTTAACAGTCTCTATCAAACTGTGCTTTGAAGGCTTTGTTTTAGGAGTCTTGCAAATGTGATCAGTGAAGAAATACAGCTTTTGAGGCAGTCGCTGTTGCATATACAAAATGTTGGAAGAGATTAGTGAAATAGGTTCTGCATTTTTCATGCTGTTTCCACAGAAGATGTGCTGAAAGCCATAAAGATATGCTTCTTTCTCCAACTAATTTATTTCACATATAGAATAATTTGTGGTCAATAAATCTAGGATGGATTTCCATGGTAAGGCATTGGTGTGGCAAACAGAATGGATAATAACTTTATCCATAATGTGGTTGCGGTATTTTTATAATCAGTTTTGTAATGTGATATCACTGGAGAGTACCATCAACCAGTGTTCAATATTAAACAAACTTTTCCAAAGCAACACATGCTATATACTAATTCATGTCATCAGATCCATCTTATGGTGCAAGAGACTCATCTTGTGTGCACATGGCTTTCAAGGAGATGATAGCACTGAGAAATTTTCTTTTACAGTTCTATAGCTGGGCACTCCAGATGGAACATTTTACCATAGTAGGACACTTTACCAAGAGGAAAATAATTCCTTCAGTAGCCAGAGTTCTACTGACTTAGGAAAACAAAACTTGTGGAAGGGTTTGAACTTCTAAGCTCTTTAGTGAGAAATAATGACTTTAAAATAACAACTGCAGTTAAGTTGCAGAGAATAATCACAAAATATTAGTTTATTTCTTCCACCTATTGGTTTGTATGTTTAGTATCTTGTAAAAAGCAAAATATTTAATTTAAATACATAAGTTCCTCAGAAATATCTATTTAAAAAGGAAACATGTTGAAATCCAGTCATTTAAACAAACCAGACTCTAACATTTGTTAAAAACAGTTTACAGCTCAAATCTCTCTACGATGGTCTACTTAAACATGAAATTTTGAGATTCTAGAAATCTTGGTCCTGCATCTGGCTGAGTTAGTCATCAGGCTTAAATGTAGGCATAGTATGCCATTTTTCGAGTGTTTTCAGCTGTCAAGAAGAGAAGAGAAGGCTACACAGCATTTGATAACCTGTTTCCCTAGATTTTTCCTGGAGGTCCTTCCTTAAAGTTCAAAGTGTACTAAAGAACAGGAATTGGCTATCCCTGATTCTGGATTGTGCTGGCTGTCCTACTCATAAAAAAAGATTTCAACACACATGGGCACAGATCCAGCAAAGCATGTGCATAATTTGAAACCTATGAATAACTCCAGTTAAAGCTGCCAAAGATGGTAGGATGAACAGAGAAACCACTGAATTTCAGAGCAAAAATACAGGATGAAACTGTATCCTCAAACATAAGACTGCAAACTTTAGAAGGGTACTCACTCAGCACTTGTCAAGAAGGATGTTGCTTTTCAGGTTATTCTCATAAAACATGATGGTATCCGAAATACATTGAACAATTCATGAGAAATATATTTGCATTTCATTTTCCTTCCTTTTCCTAAGCTTCTGTTTGTTGCAACTTTTAACTCCTGTGGGAGACTGGACTGAATTATATACATAATGTTTTTCTACTTCGGCAAAATCATTAGAGTTGCATAATCACGCATTGGGTAGAGGGCTGAAATACTTTTAAAGGTCAAATCATAAAACCATAAACTCCAGAGGGAATTCTCTCTAGGGAGCTATATCAAGTGCACCACTCCCTTGTATGAAAACTTAATTGATGTCACTTGGTTGAAAATATTATCTCTTGACCTGAAAGCTGATATGACATTATGTAAGATATCAGAGTAAAATGCATTTTTCGGATCAGATTTTAAGCCCAGCTTGTAGTATCACAATTGGTCATTGTAAAAATGATTATTATGTCACAAACAGAGGATTATGATGTCAGGTGGGGAATAAGTGCAGATGCAGATACATTTTTAAGAAACAACAGTGATTCTGTTTTAAAGCACTGCCTTCAGAAAGAAAGAATGAGAGAAAAGAAGTGCAGGGAAATAAACTGCATAGAAGAACACTTGTTGCCAAATAAGATATTTCATAAAGTTTTCCATAAGGTGACAGCTGCTTTTTCAAGCACCACATTCTGTTCTTTATTACATCAGTGTGAATCCAGAGGAATTGCATTTGAATTATTGTTACTTGGGATTGACATCAGGGTAACTGAGAATAAAATTTGGCTTTAATACATTTTTTCAGAAATAGAATCCATTTTTTTCCCTTCAAAATACAGAATGGGGAATTACCACACATCATATGATGTCATGTATCATTCAACACTTGGGAAGAAAAATGGAGAGCAAGATTTGTTTGAAGTCTGGAGTGTTGTTTTTTTCCTTTTCTCCTTCCAGTTTTCTCAATTTGTTGTGAAAGTCCCCTTTGCTGAAGCACCACATAGACCTTTTGGGCACAAGTGAGCTCTCCTAACAGTTGGATTTGCCATCATAATAAACCCTTTAAGGACACTAATTCTAGGCTTCAGCACACTATCCCCTGTCGTTAGCAACACCAAGCAAGGAGTTTCAAGACACTTTAACAGGGGGGACTATTTAGAACAAAATCGTCATTGGCAAACTTAGGTTTGAGGGGGAACACTGCTTCCAATAGGTAAAGACTGAGCTTGTGTGCATCAACTTTTGAAATTCCATGTAACGTCACCTTTGCGAAGTCACCATGTTCTCCATAAGTTTGTCCTGGGGAGGGGGGGGTGGGAGGAGAGTGAGATTTCAGCTGCTAAACGCAAATGACAACTAGCTTCAGAATGTAAGTACTCACATACCAACCTGCTGTCTTCATTTGTATTCAACAGATGCCTCTTTTTTTCCTCCTCACTGCCTAGTCTGTGCTGATCAGCATAAACAATGGAATTTTTGTCTTTATGAACATATTCTTCTTCTGTTTCACTTGAAGGTAGAGACAAACATGAAAAAAAAAAAGAAAAAAGAAAAGAAGAAAAGCAACCATCATAGACATATATTTATTGTTTATAAGATTGTGTCGTAAAGCTTTAGGAAACACTCTGGAATTAGAGAGACTTATGAAACAAACACATAATGCATATAAGCTTTAAACAGAAAGGAAAAAAAAAAAAAAAAAAAGAAAATCTGAGGAATCCATCTGTGAAATACTGTGAAATGCCAGGGAAAACAAAGATGGCTAAATATGCTAATTTTATCTTATACAATCCATATACTACATGTATTGTCTCTATGTGTAGATACACTTTAATTATACTATTTTGCATGTGCAGAATACCTGGCTTACTAGCACATGACATTTTTCCTTCCAAGTCTGATCACAAGTCACAAAGGTGTTTCTATTTAGCTAATTCTGGTCCAGAATTAAGAATTTCTATTGCCATGGGAAATATTTACTGGCGGTACCAGCATCTTTGTCTTTCCTTCTCCTCAGGTACAGGAAATGAGGCAGGCTCCGAGAGAGTAGAAAGATGTTATCCAGTGTCAGCAATCTCCATTATCATATGATCTCCAACAGGGTGTCAGGCTTATGTGCTGCATGGCTCCTCCCCACATCTGACCATATGTTTCCTATATCACTTTTACCACCTTTCCCACTGCCATTAGTCCTCAGTCACTGGGCAAGCTGCTTCAGGGAGCTCTGAGCACTGGAAATGCAGCCTCACACCCTGCTTGGAGAGAACTGAAAAGAGGGAAGATGGACTGCAACTATTTAGGCTTAGGTTGGATTGCATTTCACCAAGCCCAAGTGCTGGTGGAAAAAACTCATTATAGAGTCAAGGATGTGTGTTTTATTACCTCATGCTCTTTGTAGTTGTGTTCTCTGCATGCACATACTAATGTGAAAGTAGCAAAGTATTTGAAGTATTTCAAAAGTGTCTGAGAAACAGAAAAATTGGGTTTACATGTATTTTCCTAGAGAATTGCTCTATATGCATGTTCATGTGCTCAACCTATGCTTGAATTTCCACAGACAAGATTTAGTTTAGCTGAATAGTTCTTCTCCATCCTAACTTTGTTTTGGATTTCAGCACCTTAGGTGACAGAAGAAATCTTCCTTTCCTGTATCTGTATCTACCTGCCTAAAGTATAATGAACTCTGATGTCAGAGAAACAAAGGAAAATAATGTCATAGAAAGCTTTTCTGAAATAATTACAAATTCAGTCCGGAGGAGGGATAAAGTTTCCTTCCCCTGCTGAAATCCCTATTCACTGGGGATTC
>NW_008585980.1:0-6395 GCF_000691845.1 Merops nubicus | reverse complement strand
GGAAAGAGAGAGTTAGTTAATGCTTTCTTAGGGCTTTTTCTTCTTTGAATTCCCCCCTTGAGTCTTCTAGCATACAATTCTACATATTGCTGACTCTGAAACGTTTGCAGAGGTCAAATTATTGAAAGTTCAACCAAGTTTTCCTAAGCTATCACAGTTTACCCACAATTTCCAGTTTTCACAGGCTGAGTAGTGATAAAATAGCTATCAGTTTTGGCATCAGAAGCCATACATTTACTCTTTAACCTCTATTTTTTGTGTGATATTGTTTGTTCTCCCAAGGTTGATATGCACCCACACACTCTGTACAACAGAATCTGACTTGTAATTTGTTTACAAAAAAAAATCCTCATTAAAAACTTTTTCTAATCTAGAAAGTCAAATGGGGCAGATGTATGAAGATGACAGCCGGTGGTTATGGTTTTGCTGGTCTTATGTCTTTGTTATTTTGTTCATACCAATGAACCACTCAGCACAAGAACTAAAAAAGAGAGGAAGAAGTAAGGTCCAGAAGAGAACAATGATCATTGCAGTTGTCACATACTCCTTCAGTTTGTGGTTTACTGCAATTCACCTGGACTACTTAAAAGCCTGTGATGAATGGGTGGCACACAAGATAGTGTTGTGTCTTTCAAGTCTTTGACAGCTGGCAGTAGAGGTTACTAAGGAAAATTACACAGGGCCAAAAGGTTGGCCATGATAGATCCCAGATACAATAGAGCTGGGGATTTTCTGTATACGGAGTGATAAGGAGGGACTTTTAGGGCTGACAGGAATGACTTGCACACTATGACAAATGAAGAGGTAAGGATGTGACTGTTGGCATAGTATGTGAGAAACACAGGATCAATTTCTCGACATGTTAATGTCTTAGTGTGTGGCCCTGAGCAAATCCCTTAGGATAAAACCTTGAAAGGTACACAGGGGCCTAAACGTCCAAATCAGAACATAAGGGACTCTTAAAGACAACAGTAGGAAAACCTGAAAAACGTATTTTGGTATTGATCTATGCCTTAATTTTCTGAGTCATAGCAGTTCCCTGGGTTTTGTCCAGGAAAATATTTTATGTATTATCCGTTCTTCCAGTTTTGAAAAAATGTGAGTGATAAAAGCCCAAATTAGATTTGACTGCCAAAGTAACTGAACCTCTAATGTGTTTGTGTGAAATACACCTTGCAAGCTGGCTCTTCATCCAGCAGGAGGGAAAAGAACTTTTCTGAGATCCATCAACCATTAAATGTGTTGGGTTAGAGCACCAAGTCATTCTGCCATTGATCATTTGGGAGGAGACAGTCTGGCTTCAGTAGACTTCCTTCAATAAAGTCCAACACATCAGGCCCAGAATAGGATTTAAGAAGCCAAAAATGGCTTTCTTGGTTGCCATTGCTTTGTTTTCCCCTTTATAAAGATTTTTCTTAAATTGACTTTTCTCTGAAGAATTAGAACAT
The DNA here is from genome assembly GCF_000691845.1 of Merops nubicus. Taxonomy (NCBI): domain Eukaryota; kingdom Metazoa; phylum Chordata; class Aves; order Coraciiformes; family Meropidae; genus Merops; species Merops nubicus. Next base: position 4,947 of record NW_008585980.1, on the reverse strand, counting down.
CAAATATTTCTTTGCTTTTCCCTCATCTCCTGTAAAAAAAACATACATCCTTGCCAGTATTTCCTCAATGAAGCTCCAACAGCCAATAAATAGAAGCAATCAGAGGGGCAAAAGTCTCTGTACTTGAAAGTTCATAGACTTGGAAGTTTTGTTGGATAAGTACCCCACAGCTAATCCATTGGAGAGAGAAGTTACTGACCCATACCAGGAGTTAGGGAAAATAAGCTTTTCATAACTCTTACTAATGTGGCACATCTGGCACTGAACTATTAAGGTGGGTTTCTTACCATGGCTCTGGGTAGCACAGTTGCCATGCATTTGCATTTGAGATGAACATCAGGCAGCAGAGGCCAAGGGAATAGAAAAGGTTTCTTTAGGTTTGAAGAGCTCTCTGAAAATGCTGCTGTTCAGACAGGCATGTAACCTGTCTACAGAACAGGATGCAAAGAATATTTTTGAAGAATTTGATGAGGTGTTTAATAGACCTGGAAGCATTGTGAATAAAACACATCATACTGATACAGATCCCATTATGCTGCCAAAAGTACAAGCATCACATACAGTTCAGTCTCATTAGCCCTGAGAAATGAAGAAAAAGTTGATTGTGACAAGATGGTAAGATGCAGTGTTACTGAGAGAGCGCAGATACTAACTGGTGTGGTTAGCAACCCCATCACATGCCGTAATAAGCAATGTTGCCAGTTTATGTAGATTCAGGAGATTTGAATAAGGCTACCAAATGCAACGTAGCCCAAGGGAGCGCTGGGGAAAGACATGTCTAGACTTCAAGAATATTTCCAGATCTAGATGTAAGCTGGTGATTTTGGCAACTGTTTTGATAAAATGTCAAGCTCCACACCTTCAACTCCCTTTTTGCTGATGCATGTTTAAGTAACTTTGCTCTGTGATTGTGTCAGAAGTTAAAACGTGCCACTCCACAGAATTTTAAATCCTTTAAAAGCCACTATTTATAACCTCCTGAGCTAACATGATAATCATCAACACCGTAAAAAAAAATAGCTGATATCTAGTTCAGCAGGTCTGGATATCAGAAGCATTTGTCTTCACTGTATAGTATAGGCCTTTTTTTCCATTAGAAAAAGAGAAGAACAACTGTTTCAGCATTAAGCTCCATGTCAAACAGACTCCAGGTTTAGATTTTTCTGTCTGATATAGACAAAGGACTTGAACCTAAAGGTAGAGCTTGATGACATGTTTCCTTCAGAAGTGAGGCCAATGTCTGAAGTACCTTTGCATTGCTGCGTTTCCCCAGTGCCATGTACCTCATTAGCTGGTGCATGCACCTCATTGGTGTGAAAAACTGCTCCTTTCATATACCCATAAGGATTATTTTTAAACATTCTTTTTCATCATGTCCCCACTAAAAGTTTGTAGTGTCCCAAAAGAAAGAGTGGCGATCTGTGACATAAAAATAAAATGCAGTAGATAATGTCTGGATATTCATAAATGGGACTTGGCTTCTAAGTCAGTATGTTGTGAAACTGTATCCTGTGATTCTCATAGTTGACATGACAAGTGTACTAATAATTGGGCTTTAGACTGAGACTTTTTTTTGGCCCAATTCAGTTATTATAAAGCATGTTACGAGTAACATTATGTATACAACTGGAGCAATTTCAAAGGGAATCTTTGCAAAACTGTAAATACTCTGATTATCAAGCAACTCATCTGCTACAGGAGAAAATGACAGGGAGTGTATCTTAGTTAAGATTTCACATTTCCTACAGGATTGTGTTCTCTAGGGAGGTTTTTAGCAATTGGATACAGACTGAGAGGATTTTTTTTTCTCTAATTTTAACTAGAAATTCCACACTCAATCCAAGAAATCTTTCATTCAAAAATTACTGGATTAGCTGCATATCAAAACAGATTCTGGTAATTCCTGTGTACTTCTGAGAAGGACCTGATCACATCAATATAAACAAGCAATGACTCATCTAAAACACAGGAAATTATTCTGAAAACGTAAGTACATCCTTAAAGCACACTAAAGACTTAGAGCAGTTAAGCTTTCAAAAGCTTCTAAGCAAAAAAATCACATCAGCAGCAAGAAGGTTTGAAGTCATCATGAGTCAAGTAATACTACTTCTGAGTAATGAGAAGCATCAAAAGATGCAAACTTTTAGGTGACGGAAAGAGTAATTCTTCATGGATGGTCAACAGTAAAAGCCCAGACACATTCAAGTACAACTTTTTGTGGGATCTAACAATATGAAACATTGAAAGGCGCTATGAAAAACTCCAAATCACAATGCCACACAGCATTAGTCCAGGAATATTAAAGAGTCCACAAGTGCCTATCTGGGTTTTGAGACATAGAACACTATACAGAACGCAACAGAAACACCGCTAGAGAAAAGAAAAATAAAATCAGCAACAAATATGGGAAATTATGCAGAACTGTTGAACATTTTGAACTTGCTGAGCAATAATGGAATAATTAAGCTAATAACTGTGGTCTTCTTTAGGGGAGAAGGGTATTATTTGAAGAGCTGAGCAAAGTTTGGTTTTTACTTTTTCCTTCTCTCTAAACTCAGCAGCTAGATCGCTCTCAAAAGACCAAAGAAAAAAGGTGAATAGGTTGTCATTTGAAAGTGAGTTGTTGCCCACCCTAAATTCCCAGAGTTGACATTTCTGGCACTTGCTGTTGGAGAGTTGGCCAAATCATTCCTTCCAAGCAGAGCCCAGTTTCGCCTTGGCAGAAGCAACATATGGCAATGGGTGCCTTTGAGACATAAAGCCTCTTCAAGCACTACTGAAGTGCTGCCATTGCCCCTCTCCTTATAAGGGGGTGTAGCATATGCTAGCCTGACTAGCTGATTAGCACTACTTAGAGCTAAATAGCAGGAAGACAGCCCACAGGCTCAGATTTTACCCTTCTCTGTGTCTTCCAACTAGCATATCCCACAGAGGAAGGCAAAACGTAAGTGCTCTCTCACACAAAGGATGCAAAAAGTATCTCTTTTCTAAAATGATGCTGTGGTTTATCTCTCAGGTGCAATCCTGGATAAGTTAGTCTTCTCTGCATATAACCCATATGTTTTCTTGGCAAAATATATATTGACTAAGGACCATGATTCGCCTGTTTGGTTCCTGTTCTACATTAGAAAGACAGAATTTTAGCTTTGTACACTCTTTTCCTTATAAGAAAAAAAAAAGCAGTTGTGTCTCCTTTAAGCAACTAGAAGTAAATTGAGAGTAAAAACATCATTGTAAAATGATGTGCTTTATAAAGTCCTGAATATGGTGCATCTTTTGTGTTTTGTTTCTAATTGTTTGCTCAATACAAAAGGATAATTCATTAGGCCAATTCTTCAAATAATCTCAAAGTGACATGAATTCCTTTGCAGAGTGAATGTCTGTAGCAAGTAATCCATGGAAAACAGACAGGCGTCTCTTGTCATTTTGGAGCTCTAATCCACTCACTGCCTGGAGCATGAAAATGCTCAGGATAACAAGTGTGGGAATGACCAAAATCAACATTAGTTTTTTATTTTATTTTCTTAACAATGCTGCTGATAATAGAATTGCTGAATCTGGCAGATACAATGCCATAGGATTAATGAATTACTCTCAGGAAGCAGAAGAATTTGTTAAAGAGGAGAGGGGAAAAGCCCCTTCTTTTCTACTGGTGTGTGAATATTAAGCAGTGGAAGCAGCAATGACAGAATTTTAGCCCTTGCTTTACCATAGCACCAAGCCTTGTTCTACACAAGTCTTTACATTTTAATTAGAACCATACTGACACCCACGTTTTCAGCTATGAACTTCAGCTTCAAAGACTATTTACTAGATGGTGGTTTAGTAGCTAATTCTGAATACAGAAAAGAGATACTGTGTTCTGTAAAATTCAGTGTAGTGTGGTTGCCATTGGTGGGACGAGACAACTGTTTTTTCACCTGCAGTAAATAATGGTAAAAGGAAGGAAGAGATCTCACTGAAATGCCATAGACTCCGTCACCATAAAAAACGCACAGACTCTTTTCTCTAGAAAAGTATAGAAAAAATAAAGAGGGCTCATCACACTTCTTTGACGATGCAAATATTTTGTAAAGGTTGATTGCCAGCGATTGCACTAGGAATGTAATGCAGGGTACCTACCTTTCTGTGTAAGACATTACATTCCAAAATGCACATTAAATTGATATTCAGAACAGTGCAGAAAATTTAATAGACCATCACTCACTAGAAGAAGGTTGTTCAGCTGTGTGGGAGAGGAGAGCTTAAGTTTGCTTATATGTTTGTATTTACAGCTCCTTAACATATAGAAGACCTCTGGGGATTTTGGGTGTCCTTTTGTTTAAACAAACAAACAAAACAACATTTTCTGGTTTCAGTGCATAGAAATACAAGATTATAATAATCGCACAGTCCTAGAAATTGGAAGGTTTGGAACATTTCTGACTCATAAGAACACTTCAGAGAATACTCCAGTGTAATTTATAAGCCCCTCTAGACCTGTGCATGTCTTGAGCTGATTGCTGAAGTGGGCTTTACCAGGAATTTCTTCTGCTGAGTTGGAGTAGCGCAGGAGGTGCGGAGGGCGGGAGGGTTACAGCAACCTTCCCTAACAAGGCTTTAAAAGCTTCAGTGGTAAAGTTATGCTGATGGAAGACTTTGTTACTTGTTTTTAACTGGGAGCAACCCAAAGAGGATTACGTTATGGGCAGGAGATGTTATTTATGTGGGTAGCAACACCGTAGGTTGTGTTGTGCTGTTGTTTTTAAAGGGGGACGTACATCTTTTGATTAGAACCGCAACGTGATTTTTTTTTTTTAAAAAAAAAACAACCCGAGCCCAACAACCTGGACAATGACACAAAGTAGCCGGCAAAATGTATAGCTCCGTGCTTTTCCCCAGCTCGGTGGAGGTTTCTGTTCTCTAATCCCTGCCGCGATGTGTTTCTGCTTCTTTCTTTTCTTTTTT
>NW_008585979.1:10706-14328 GCF_000691845.1 Merops nubicus | reverse complement strand
AAACAAAAAAAAACCCAAAAAAACAGAGCCCAAAGGAGAAAAGGAAGACTGTTCATAAGTTTGGAAACATAAGCTACTAGAAAGGATGAAGAAACTGCCTTAATTCAGGAAAGAGGAGCCCAAGGAGGGAAACAGGCATCTCTACAGTTCACCCTGACTACAGAAAGGTGGTTTACAAAGGAAAAGACCTTTGAGGTGTGGTCGACATATGGGCATGATAAGAACTCATCGGTTCAGCTTGTAACAGCAAGGTACAGGGGCAAGCTAATATGAGAAGGAATGAAGCAGGAATAGATTCTCCAGGGTCACTGTACAGTGTCCACCACTGGATTTAAGATACCATTAGCCTCATTTCCAAGGCATCATTTTGACATACTTCTCCTGCCTTGGGACAAGAAGATGAATTAGGTTTCTGCAGCTCCAGCAAGTCTTTTTAGCTGTCATAACAAAATGCTCACAGGCTACAAGTAACTGCTTCTTCAGGTAAGAAGACAGTAACTGGAGACAGACACACTTCTGTTAGGAAAGGCTGAGTGTGCCCAGCAGAGTGTGGATGCAGAGCATACCTGGTCCTCCTGCCACCGGGCTTCCATGACACCTTGTAATTCCCTATAAGCCACCCAAATGGTTTACCTAATTGCCACACAGCTAAGGCTCCTGCCTATATCCCATCTTCAGGACCAAGTACTTAGGGGATGCCTTCATGTGGCCTGATGATGTTTTCTACTGTACACTTCTCTGTCTTGCAGCACCTGTATGACAGTTTCAGGCCTTTGATGTCTAAACCATCATCTACTTATCATGTTCATTGCCTATATTCTTAAGGAAAGGCTGCTCAAAAAATGGCTTATTTCAGACAGCAAAGTAAAATACTAGGTACTACCTGTGTCCAGCCAATCGAAGGCATAAAGGAAGCAGGCTCTGTTTTTAAAAACCGTATCACAAAGCATGGACAGAAACAAGAAAGGTGCTTAAAACTGGCATTTCCCACTATAGTATTATAAATTCGATTGTTCAAGTTTGCCTTCATTCTGAACAGATATAATACCTGAGGATTTTCTCTTTTTAAAATGTTTGTTGCCTGATTTTCCCAGTTATCTCTGCAACATTCCCCATCTTCTAGATGTAGCTACTTTGCCCAGACTTGTTTCAAGTGATAACAGAATATTGAATCTTTTCAGCACTGGAAAATAAAACAGAGCACTAAATGAAACCAAATCATATTGACTGACAAGTTGCTCCAATCTCTCTTTTTTTTTCTTATATTTGTGTCTCCCTATTTGAAATTTTCTAGATGCTGCTGTAACACAAAATTGAAATTGGCTAAAGAACAGAATATTTTATACACAATGATTAAAAGACAATAATTAAAAGTACAGGGCAAATAAATATATGCAGAGTGAAGGTTGGTGTCAAAAATAATGATATCTTCCCAAAGATTAATTTCTGAGAAGACATGCAGAAAAGCATACTTTCATTCATAAATATGCAGTAAACCCACAAGACATGAAATGTTTCTATTTGTTATGTGACAGAAAAAATTCAGCTTGGCAATTGTCCAAAGAGTTGTGGTTAGCACGTTCTCTAGATTATGACACTTGATGACAACAAAATCATCCACATCGTATGAGCTCAGTACCCACAGAAGTGGCCTGAAAATCAGCTCAGTTAGGAATTTTAATAATTGCAAACTTCAAGCAGTTAATTGGTCCTTCAGTTTAATGAAATTAAAGAAATTGGTTTATTTATAAACCTACTTAACATACCAAGTGTCATTGTCAGATTAGCTGTTAATTTAGTTAGTGAACAGAAACGATTCATGCCTATCCACAGAGCTCACAGGCCATTCAACTTGTTCCTATAGCACACACAGATTCACAATGTATTTCTAGCAAACAGAAAAGGTTACTGGGAGCATGACTGTGGCCAAGGGACCACATCCGCCTCTGCCACACCTGGGTCTCATACACAAGTCTTTATGGTATAGGAAAAAAAAACCAAAAAAACAAAACAAAACAAAAAAAAACCCAGACAAGTCTCACAAGAAAAGTTATGATTTTCCAGTACTCCAATCCTTCCTGATAAATTACTTGTCTGCCAAACCCTGACCCTTGACTCAATATCTTTCTCGGATGCTTTTCACACATCTGGCATCCCACATTTCTCCTTCACCATGGCATGCTTGTCTGTGCACAGATGTGAATGTGTACCACTGAGGGAAGCCTGAATGCCATTTCAGAGCAGTGCTACAGAGCAGCTGAGGCTGCTCCCCGGAACAGGACAGTCCCAACAAGAGTTCTATATAGCCCAGTTGCCTTCCTTCTGAGACTCAGACATGGTAGGCAATGCACCCATCACTGACATCCAGTCTTAGTGATGCTGTGAGACTTCACCCACACTAGCAAGCTTGCACTTACATGCACATGCACAAAAAGCCACAGCTGTAGTAGCATCAGCAGCACATGGAGGTGCATCCTTAGCACAGGCTGCCTGATGTTTTTACTTGGAGAGATCTAAAAAGCAGGATGAGAATGTGTGCACCATGCAATGGATGCCAATATTGCCACATGGCATGGATCCTGGGCAGCAGGCTGAACAGCAGAAGAAATAATGGTAATCAGCAGTTTGTCCACATTTTTCCATACTGCCACAAAGCCAGCTCCCACATGCAAGAAGCTCTGTGGGTCTTGGCAGTTGGCAGCAATCAGCAGGCTGCAGGAGGAAAGACTTCTGCAGGAGAGGACTGGCAGAAGAGGCTGAAAAGCATAAGCTAAAAGCCAACTTTAAATCTTGGCAGCAGATGGGATTTGTTGTCAAGGTGTGGCACCATGCCCAGTTTTACCATTTGTGCATGTTTCTTTGACTGAAATGGCATCAGCAGCTCTTAATTTCCCCATAATCATCAAAACTCACATTATGGAAGAGAAAAGCAAACAGACAAGGATTCTCTGGCATAGCATTTACACAGATCTGAAATTCTCCACAAAACTGCTTGCAACATCCAGACATACCCAAAAGTCTTTTTTGAGTATAGGCAAACTTCATATTGCCTTCCTGAGTACTGACTTTCAAAGGAATAGACAGGTAGACACTTCTCATCTTTCCCTTTTTTTTTCCTTACATAACCAATAACTTGAAATCCCAGAAGACATTTGCATACAACAGCAGGATCTTTTAACGACTGCCAAGATAGCAACCAACAATTGCCCTGGGAAATGCTGGGTGGGAGATAGATAAAGCTATGAGAGTTGCAGAACAAGCACAGTAAGTCAGCACAAGACACATCCAGTCAGCTTTCTGAAAGTCATAGTAAAGTTTTTCAAAAGAGGTTCACCAAAGTCAATCTATGATTAAGTTTCTGCATATAAAGAGACTGCACTTCAGAAATCCTGTGCCTCTTCCAGCCCTGTTCAAATCATTTGAAGTCAGCATCTCTAAAACAAAACTTAACTTTTACAAACAAGTATAATGGGATAACAATTTTAAAATAAGTCATTTTGGAGCTACTGAAAGGATTTTCAGCTAAATCAAAGTTCTTCAAGGTCTCCATTTCTCATAAAATTGAGGTCACAGCCATACACTGCAATTCAAAGCAGAGAGATCTCTCCAGCAGCCTGGAAAA
>NW_008585979.1:366-10696 GCF_000691845.1 Merops nubicus | reverse complement strand
TTTCCCACCCACATTTCCTTGTAACATTAAAAGCCATAGCTGAGAAAATATGATTCTATGGCCTGGGGCTATGAATAATCCAACAGGGAGAGAGAAAAAGCATTAGCTACCAGGACTATGCTGAAGGACCACCCAGGACATGGCTTGTTTTCTCCAATTCAGGCCTCCTCCTGTTTTATCTCCTGTAAGGACAACATTACAGGATAACAAAAAATTGTGAACTATATGTGTTAAAGATTCAAACTTCCCTTGATCTGAGTTATACCAAGCCCACGTTTTCAAACGCAAAAAACAAAAAAAAAAAACAAACAAACAAACAAAAAAAAAACCACCACCAAAGGCCAGTGGAAGGTGTTTGTCTGCACCTGTCTTGGTCTACCCTGCTGCCTCTGCTTTTAGCATAATCCATGGAAAAGACAATCAGCAAAGCACTTGGAAAGCAAGCCACAACCTTCACCTCTGCTCTAGGCCAAAAAGCGTGTTCACGCTCTTACTTTGCATCCCTGTTACATAGCAACACAGCTGAAAGCAAAGCCAAACAAACAAGAAGCAAAGAGTCTTTTCATGCCCAGACATCTGAGCAGACACATTGCACTTTCCTACCAGCTGGAAAAAACACTTGTTCCCAGTTCCTTCTGCAGCGACACCGACAATGGGCTGTCACAACACAGGCAAAGTAACTGTGATGAGATTCAGATCTAACATCCTCTTACAGCCTGTGCCACTGCAAAGAACAAGGGCACTTTAAATAGATCCATCAAAATCCAGTGCTATACATATTTTGGTTTATCCCAGATAGCCCTAATCAGCGAGATCTTCCGATGCAGACAGAGGATGTAGGAGTCCAAATCCCATTGAGACTAATGGGACTTGTTCTTCCAAACCGCTTAGCACTTTCCAAAATCTGCTTCAGCCAACAGATATTTACTTACCTGGCAAATGTGACATCCAGGAGCACAGAATGTGTTCTGCCTTCACACTGCAAGAAGCCTGTAGGAATTTCAGAAGCACTTTCAAGTTAATTCTCAGGTGACTTCTGCACTGATTTGCCAGCTGGTGTTCAACACAAATTGTCAAATTTTTTGCATCTTCTACAGCACCAGCAACCACTGGACATCATTCCTTGCACTAAGCACAAATCTACCAACATGATCCATAGGCTCAAACTAAAAGTTACCACAACCCAGCATCACTCAATTAACCATGGGGCTTAAAGCACTCAGGAACATCAGGTTCAGGCAAATAGTATCCTGGGCTACATCAAAAGGACTGTGGCCAGCAGGTTGAGAGAGGCAATTCTCCCCCTCTATGCCTCTCTTTTGAGACACCACCTGGAGTACTGTGTCCAGCTCTAGAGCCCCCAGCACAAGAAGAACATGGACCTGTTGGAGCATGTCCAGAGGAGGGTGGTGAAGATGATCAGAGGCCTGGAACACCTCTCCTAATGAGAGAGCTGAGATTGTTTAACCTGCAGAAGAGAAGGCTCCAGGAAGATCTTATCGTGACCTTCCAGTATCTGAAGGGGGCCTACAAGAAAGCTGGGGTAGAACTTTTTGCAGAGTCTTGTATTGATAGGATAAGGGGTAACGCGTTCAAACTGGAAGAGGGTAGCTTTAGATGAGATATAAGGAAGAAGTGTTTCACTGTGAGGGTGGTGAGATGTTGGAACAGGTTGCCCAGGGAAGTTGTGGATACCCCATCTCTGGAGTTGTTCAAGACCAGGCTATGTGGGGTCTTGCGTAACCTGGTCAGGTGGGCGCTGTCCCTGCCCATAGCAGGTGTGTTGGAACTAAATGATCTTTGAGATCCTTTCCAACCCAATCAATTTTATGATTCTATCAGTCTATGGACAGACACTGTACCCACTGACAACAGCATATACATTGTAACACTGATGCATGTTTTCTACTTCTCACCGTTCCAAATGACATTCCTAGGGGCTGAAAGAAAACATTTTATTTCTATTTTATTAACATAGCTTCACTGCATGTGAAAAATCTAGACTTACTTTGGGGAGCTAAATCCACCTTCATTCAAAGCAGTCAGACGATGCCACATGCCTCCTCAGCTTGCTTTGCTGTAACAACCACACTTCCACCTCTCTACAAGGCTACTGAAATGGCTTGTTACCACTCAGGAAATCAGATTGTCAAACTAGGAAAGAATCACCTTCTCAGAAGGCCTTAAATAATGAACCTAGAGTGTGACTGAAGCATGTGGACAGGCTATACCCATTTTGGAAAGCCAACAGCAGAAGCAGTTGCCACCACCCCCTCTATTTGTGTGAACTCTTTTGCTACTGCTATTTACAAGTATAGGAACAGTCTGTTCCTTGCAACATCTTTATGACAGCTCTGCAAAGCACTGTTAATCCTGATGTGGCCACTGCCACGTGCCAGGACAGGGAACCACAGCAGAAACAAATCAGCGTGTGTCTGGCTGAAGGTCCCAGCAGAGAGAGAGATATCCTCCCTGCCCGCCTTTTTATAGATCCGAGCCAGAAGTCCTGAAGACAGGAAGGGGGGAGTGGAAATAGAACAGTTCTCCGCCTCTCCTCATTCCAGCCTACCCCCGGGGGTGGAGCTGGGCACAGCCCAAGCTAGCACAACTCCTCTCTCTAGATTTCAGAGCTCCACCGATCAGGGAAAACAGGAATCTTAAACCATCACATCATGTTTGTCTGACAAGGCCAGTTTCCCACTGAAGGGAAATTAGCTAGCATCATCATCCCGTCTCTCAGCTCTTTTAATGCTTTGAGCAAACTGAAGTTTGGGTAGCCTAACAACCTACTCACTTATTGTCCCAGGATAATGCTCATAGAGTACAATTTTTCCAGTCCCCTTAAGTTTTTTGAGTGCCTATATTAGTAATTCAAAGAGCTCCTTAAGTGTCTAAATATTCTGAACTATAAGTTAACCATTGTTAATGTTTTGTACATTTTAAAACACTGACATTTAACATTTTTTCTTAATTACTGAAAGTCATTTCTTACTGGAGCAGAAAATAGTTACCAGTTATTTCTGCCTTTTCGTTTTCATAAATAAAAATTTTGCAACCCTGTCCAGTATGAAACCTGTACCACCACTAGAATTTCATCAATCCCTGATATATTTAAGTAATCCCTTTGTATTGTTCCAAAATCACTGCCCAAAGGCTCTTCATGGGTACCCTTCAGTTCTCTCATCAATTGCCTGCATCTCCTTGCAGATCACTCGTCCACATCACTTCCTCTAGTTTTACACTCTTATTTTGGGGCTTTTATTGCTGCTTTTATCTCCTCTGTTAACCCAAGCAGCTTTAACTGAAGAATTCATCTTTGCAAACAGAGAATTGTGGTTTTTCAGGAACCTAATATAGGATTCTTGAACAACTCCCAGTTGCTTGCATTTTAAGTATTTCATCCAACTTCATCTGGCCTATAATTATTTTCAGTTTGGGGAAATTGGACCCCTTTAAAGCACAAAACATACATATTATTGGTTGGGACAATATATTCCCTTTTCACATAGCAAATTAAGTTCAGTCACAATGACTTGTACCTAAGCAAACATCCTTTTCAGTTACATGATTACTTAATTTTTATTAGCCTGGATGAGACCTGAAATTCCATTACTCACAGCCAGTTGTGATATCTTCTAGATAGTTACACACCTACATGTTTTAGGTGAATAGTTTTTTTTTTTTTTCAGTGCTGCAAAAACAAAACTGAAATAACTAAAAGGAATTTTTTTTTTTTTTCTTCTACTCTGGCAGAATTTCAAGGAGCTTCTCATCCAGGCATTGTGCAATACTGATAACAAGTACTTCTGCCCCATGTAGTGTTGTTGATCACCTACAACTTCAGCTTTCCACGTCTTCTTCTCTTGTCTTACCAACACCTTCACAGCAAATAAAAATATATGTGTTGTCACCCTCTCTTCTTTCTCCATTTCATCCTTCCTAGAAAGCATGGCTGTAGCTACTTTATTTTTAAATATTCCAAACATACAACTAATCCCACTGGACTCAGCCAGAACAATAGCCCATTTATCTTAGCAAACAGGCCTTACAAATTCACACAGGGATGAAACCTGTGATCAAATTACCCTAGCCTATCAAGATACTGTGCACTGGCTGAGCAGCCGACAATGCCCAGGAGCTCAGACTTAGGTCATACTGTATCAGTTGTTTCAGCAGTAATGCTTCCACCAGCAGCTCCCAACCACTTCTTACGTGCCTGCATTTTGCAGGGTCAAAGCTTCGTGCAGGCACTTGGGAAACTGGACATGCACATGGCCAGTGCAATTTGTTGAAACACTTAAGCTGTCACAGAGCACAGTCTGGTGAGAGTCTGGGAGCAAGTAGGCAGGCTGGGAGAAACAGATCTGGTTTGTCGCTTCTCATCAAGGCAAGCTTGAAAGGTACATGGTATACCTGTTTACCAGGTATCTGCCTCAGTCTCAAGGAGAGTATAGTTATACCTCACCTCAGGATGTCTGTAACTGATTTCAGTACAGAAGCGTGAGCATCAGAAGTCCCCAGAGACCATTTTACTAGAGATACCAACTTCAGTTCCTCTCTCAAAGAGCTACAGAGGAATTTGGCATGTTTACACTTTGGGAGGTACCTGAAACTCCAGGTGCAGAAGTTTCCCCAGGCACACATGGAAGTTAGGAGAAAATATTGTATGATTATAAGCATAGGATATCACAAAGCTGAGGTTAATCAATACACAGGTTGTCAAACTGCTGCACATTTCTAGTAGAATGGGTTGCTTTGGTCAGAATAAGGCAAGAGTTTCAAAATTGAGTTCAGAACATCAGCAGCAAACCACTCTGTCTAGCAGTGGCTAAGGGCATGTCTTCCCCGCTGGGACAGCCATGGTCAAGTGGCCCAACAATCACAGTGTCAAGCCTTCCCAAAGCTACACAGCCTTGAGAAGTCTAGTGAAAGACATAGGAGAGTTAGTTTTGTGCTGATCCTTTAACAAGTGTGGAAAGCTAAGATGGTTTAGCTGCCTTTACCATTGGATTCTGACAGAATTTACCTGTCTTTCTGAGTATGTGACAAAGGAATAAAAATGTGGGATGACACCAGTGAATTTTGAATACCTGAAAGATTTAGCTAGCTCCTCCCTGAAAAACAACTAGAAAAGAAGCCCAAAGCAATAACAAAATCTGGTTTTCACTTTGTCTATTCAGATGTACCAAGTGGCCAGGACTGAATGGTTTGGCAAAAGGTGGAGAGGCAGGAGTATGCTTATGACAGTGTGCAGCTGAAAGTTCAAATTTTCTTGGCAGTTAAAATCTTTAAGCAGTTAATCCAAGACCCCTTAGCAAAGGTAAAGCTTTCACTTGAAACAACTGAAAATTTTGCCTCTGCCAAATCAGAGGAATCCAGAGCTGTAGGATCAGTAGCAGGGTCCTCAATAACACCCTGCACCGGGACTCATCCAGCAGCACATTGCTGCAGGGCTGCAGGTCTTCTCCTAGTTCAGAGATTCAGTTTTTAAGCATATAATTGGTTCCCACACAAAGTCCAAACACTCCCACTGAGCTTTCAGGAAACTTTTCAAAATGCCACAAGGTGCCAAAAAAGCAAAATCATGGAGCTGTAGTGATGCAGTCCCATGATGCCTGGACTCAAGCATAGAGTGAAAATAGGCTTGAGTCATGCTTAGAGCAGGCTCCTTGCTCAGTCAAGTGGAGCATACCATGAAATACATCTCCCTGGCTGGTGTAGGATGGTTTGTCCTCTGTGACATTTCAGCAAGCCAGCAAATGCCACTTCCAAGAGACCCCACCACCACTACTGCAAGTGGCCATTATGAGGACACCACACTGCTAGACAGCAAAGGCAGCCAGCACCTCAGCTTTTACCTATGGAAGACAGCAATATCCATGGGAAGATGCTTGCTGTCTGGATGGACTAACATCTGGCAGCATTGATTTATTTGCGGCAAAATTAGTCAGATTTGATGCACACAGCTGCAAATCCAGTTGATTTGAGCTTTGATGGCCTGATGGTCTATAAAGATGTATAAATATTTTTTTTCACATGGGACTGCATGGGGGACACACTGATAAGTTATAAGCAATCCCCACAAAAATTCAAGGTTTGAGTAAATAAGATGAAAATCAAGACTATGTCACTGAGTTCACTGATAATGCAGCCTCTGTGCAAAAAGATCCATGCTCAGAAAGCAAATCAAGCCAACACAAAAACACATAAAAGGAGGAAGAAAAAAAAAAATAAAGAAAAAGATGTTCCTGTAAGGTGTTTACCAGACCCGTCATGTAAGTCAAGTCTGAAACAGACTATCTTTGCTAAAGATTAATTCGAATTCTGCCAAAGCTAAAAATCCCACTAATCTTGTTAGAGCAGAGCAAAGAGACTGAGAAATGCACAAGGCCACATACCTAAATCTTCCCTTACACAGTTATATGATAGCACTATGATTACAGTAAATTGCAGACTAAACACTGTTACACATTTGGTTTTAATTGACAGGACTGTTCTTAAGTTGCCTGGATGGATTCCTTCATAAATGTCTCACTGGTTTCAGACTGCATAGCCATCTGTTCCCCACACATCTGACTGTTCCCATTTGACCTCTGTATGCTCAAAAAAAAAAAAAAAGCTTCATGAATGTGGACATCAGAGTGCTCCAGCAGGGACACTGACAAGCTTAGGAGGGCTGACCTGTTCCTTATCAACTTCCGAGACCACTTCCTGACCCCAGCAAGCCAGTGGAGCCTGAAAGCTGTTGTGTCTGAGCATCAGCTTTTCATGCCACTTGTCTCAGGTCAAGCCACCAAGCACCTGCAGGCACAGATTGGATGCTCCAGGAGACCAGGCTGATACATCATGACCCTGAGAGTAATCTAGACTGCAGGTGCTGCATGCAGGACTGTCGCATGTGCCAGGGCCAGGAGACTGTTGCATCCCCAGGAGCACCATCTCACCTTGCCATGTGGCAGCAAGAGTTGCTGAATCTGAGGGCACAGCACACACAGGGGTGACAGCAACACTAACTGAGAAGCCCAGTCCACCCTGGCATCTCTCCCAAAAGCAAGCAAGTTGATGAGGAGCAAGGAAAGGGGGCAGACAGCTACTAGCACACTAAGCAGAGCCTAGCACCAGGGAAGTTTCACACAGGACACTGAGCCACGTCCAAGTGGCTACACACACTCTGTCCCCACTAGCACTGCTAGCATAGCTCAGCATCTCCAGAAAGAAATCATGCCCTTTGTTTCAGCTGCTCGTTTCAGCTACCCCTGTAGGAAACAGCCCCAGTTATGTTTTAGGAACAGCCTTTCCATATCTGCCTGGTGGGGCAGAAGACCAGTACTCTATCTCCAGAGATGGCAGAGCACCTAGAGAGTGGCTTTCTCCCTTCTACCCCAATTCAAGCTGTCAGGGGCTGAGGGATGTGTTCAGCCAATGATGGCTCTTGAGACACATATGAGACTCCCTGATGTGACTATCCTTCACCCATGCATCTAATTCTTTTGAAACAGTTCACACATCTTGGTGCCTGAGCATCCTTCATCCAGGCATGCTGGAAATGAATGATGTCTTGTGTGGACATGCAGCTACCTGCTAAGTCTGCTGCCTGATAATAATTTTACTGAGGGACCCAATCTTTTCTTTGTTATCAACAACAGTGAAGAACTGTTTCTGCTGGTCCCTTTCAGCATTAAGTCAGATAGAGCAACAAACATCTTAAAATTGTGTTTTAGCCTCTTCATCCTACTTGCATTCAACTTCTCTAACTAGCTAATAAAAGCCTTCATGAAGATTATAGGAAATAATTGAAGGATTAATTAGGCAAGTCTAATGGAAAATATACCCTTCACCGAAAATCCTGATAGTTTTTTGTGACCTTTCAAGTTTACTTGTGTCATGGTTTAACCTCACCTGGCAACAAAACACCACACAGCCCACTGCTTTGTGTCCCCCCCACCCACATTAGGAGAGGAGAATAGGGGGAAAAAGGCAAAGCCCCATGAGTTAAGTACAGTTTAATGGAACAACTTAAAGAGGAAAAACAACAGTAATAATGATCCCCAGGCCAGCCCTCCCCTTATATAGCAGGCATGACATCAGTTGGTACTGAATATCCCACTGGCTGGTTCAGTTGTTTTTCCCAGCTATAACCCCTCCCAGCTGCTTGTGAACATTAACTCTATAGTAACAACTAAGAAATGATAATTGGTAGGCCTGAAAATGTAAATGCATATGACAAAAAAAATGTGTAAGCTACTGAAGACCTCTGAAGGGGAAGTTCCTTGCCAGACAGTATTCAGTATACATGTCAACAAATCAGAGGGGAGAGAAAAAAAAAACAAACAAACGACACAACAGACTCCAACTCTATCATTATAGATTTAATTATTAAATCCATTATTATAATAGATTTTGCAGACAAAACAGAACTCAGGAGAGCAGAATAATTAGGAGAAGAGGGCAGAAGTGCTGTGTAAACTGGATCTCTTGTTAAAACAACTACTGTCTGCAGTTTGTCTTGGCCCCAGAGCACACAGGGACTGGACCACAATAAGTATAACACACTCTCTTTCTTGAGAAACAGTGAGAGTAAAAAGGACTTTTAATGCCCCATATATGAGCTCTCAGAAAACCACTGCGCCTGAAAACCACAGACTAACTTAGATACATAAAAAAAAGAAAGATGCAGGTAGGAAATACTGCTGCATGAAGTACATGTGGCTGCCACGATGCCAGACATATGCTTGGTCAGGTTAGACTGGCCTCTGAACAACCTGACCTAGCTAAAGATGTCCCTGCTTACTGCAAGGAGGTTAGACTAGGTGACCTTTAATCATCTTCCATGGGCAAGGGGCCATCCATGGGAGCTGAAGAGAGATGAAGCCGTATTTACTGTGTGACGTCTTCTATTTCTGTGGTGTAATATGTTAAGCAAAGATCATTTTTAATGGGCAAACTGAGCTAGTTAATAGGCACACAGAGTGTGAATCCCAGTTGCTTATAATGTAATATGGCACATGACCAGTGCAAACCACTGCCACAGCAAAAGCTGCAGTTTGGGATTTCAAAAGCCTACCACAGAATCCAGGCTGTTTGAAATAAAGTCTCCGCCCCTCTGAATGCAGAGACAGCAGATCAGCAACCGAACTCACCTTTTATTCTCACTGAGGGAAGAACTCTGAAGTCCCCAGGGTAGTTAATAAGATCTTAATTAAACTCTAATTATGACCATAGAAATTTGAAGCCTTAGCTACTTCAGTTCCCACCAGCCAGACAGTTCCCCATCCCTGATGTCTACACATGGAGGCCGCAGGTGTGTCTCCACACAAACTGAAAAAAAAAACAAATCTACATCAGAGCCTCCAGCAGCCAAAGATGCAAATAGGATTAATTCAACTGTTTCAGCTCCAGTTCATGTGCAGAAAACCGGGATGTTCCCATCACCGGAGGGGGGAGGCCTATTTCTGAGGAATACATCTTGAAGTTACGTCCTCGGGGCAGAAGATAAAATCAGGTTACCACAAGTAATGCCCCATCTAGCTTGTTCAGGGATGAGTGCTCTGCTCCTCTGTCAGATCTTTCATCAAGCAACTGCTCTTCGCTTTGCTCCAGGTTTAGATCTGACCTACTCCTTGCAGAGCTCCCACTGCATGCCTCTCCTTGCTCTTTCTTTCTCTGAGATTATCTGTTACTGCTGTTGTCAAAGGTGAACCCGAACCAGGCTCTTGTGAATGGAAACACTGTCAGATCTGACTTCATCACCCCAGAAATTAAGAATAAACATCAACATTATAACTGATTGACTCAATGCAGAAAAAAAAACGAGTCCTTTGCTGAAATGTGTGAATGAGTACAATTCTCTCCAATTTCCTACCATACTGTTCTGCCAGTGACTAGGCCTAACAGGAACAACACAACCAGCAGGAAGATGAACCAATAAGTGGACTGTATTCAATACAAAAAGGACATTCTATGAATGATCGCTGGGGGTACAAACAAGTTAATTAGTTCACATGCAATTAACATTACCCCCAACAATCCCAAAAAAGACATAACCCGACTGACAACAGGTGGTATAAGCAAAGAACCAAGGTTTCCCATGGATGGAATGGGAAAGAGCCAGATCAGGAAGTTGAACACATAAGATAAGGGTAGCCACATGGCCAGCTCTCACCCTCCTAGCCCGCATTTGTAAAGGTCCAAGCTGACTGGGGCCCAGCTCCAGGGAGAGTCTGGAGGTGCTTCCTCAATCAGGAAGCTCTGTGAAGTGCATCTACCTACTTCACAGACACTCTTCCCTGCTTGCAAGTGGTCCCAGCTTTTATCCCCAAGCAGACCCCTG
>NW_008585979.1:0-291 GCF_000691845.1 Merops nubicus | reverse complement strand
GTAAACTCCCCACCTCTTTATGAAGGGCTGTGGGGATCACCCGTATGTCAACCTTAATTTGGGGCTCGGGGTTCAAACCCCAGCATTTCACATACCTGGGTTGCCCACGTGCCTGAGCGACCAGGAAGTAGCAGGGGGAGGGGTTGCTGTGGAAACCGTGTAAGGCCCAAACAGAGCTGAGCACGGCTGCGAGGAGAGCAGGCAGCGGGAACCAGCTCCGCTATGGGAACTTATTTTGGCTTTGCTTTCCCCTTTTCTCCAGGCGAAGAGGGGCTGCCCGCTCAGGAGCTC